>NC_056742.1:63340259-63542759 GCF_019279795.1 Protopterus annectens | reverse complement strand
GATCATTGTTTCTTCCTAATAATGATCAGTGATGCCTTTCCTTTAGTGAAGTTGGCTCTATCATGTGTTCGTTTCCTCCTTCTGTTGTCTAGCTTATTTATGGGCAACAACCACCTGATTGTTATCTTATTTTTGGAGGAGTGCATCTTGGATTTCTTTGTGTTGTCTCGTTCCATGCATCCCTGTAGATGCTCATAGGATGCACTTGTAAATAATTCTGCAGATTGTATACCATTATCTTATAGCAAGAGGTCTTTGGAATGTTCCACTTTGGTCTTGGGAAGTGTGCAGTTTGCTTTGGAAAATGTTTTCACAGTGGTTTCATTGACTAGGTGGGGGGGGGGGTGTGGAAGTCCAGTGTGATTACTTTATGATCTGATATTACAGCAAGGGGTTTATCTCTGTTGTGGAACACTGGTACTCCATGTTGGTGATGATCATGTCCAGTATGTTGTCACCTGTAGTGGGCATGGTGACCAGCTGTTCCAGGGTGTTAGAGTTTTTAAACTCTAGGAAACATTGGACAAAGGACGTTGTACACAAGTAATTCTCCCACTCAGTGTTCAGGTAGTTGTAATCTCCTCATATAATGGTGTTTGACAGGACCATTGTATTTTCCACTGTTCTCAGGAATACTGAGTGTGGTTCCTGAGGCAAGATACATGATCTGTAGCAGGCTACGATCTGATGAGCAGCTTTGCCCAATGTTAGATGCACTTGTATGGTCTCCAAGGCCTCATGCAGTGCCACTAACCTGAAGGTGTGGGTATCCATAAGTTAAATGGGTACACCCCTTCCTTTTGTATTTCACTCATAGTTTTGGGTCTGAAGGTCAGAGGGATTGTGAGTGTTTTACGTGGAGCATGTCCAACAGCTCTGTGTTTGACATAGCTTTGTATGTTAGGCAGTGAACACCTCTGAGTAGGCGATATGCAAGGGAGTATGGATGGAGCATTTTGAGATGGTCTGTGTATGGCATGTATTCCAGGATGCTAAGGCTCTTTGTGAGGTATTGCTGCAGTCTTTCTGGTTGTTGTAGTTGTCTTGTGAGGTACATAGCAGAAGTGGTGTTGTACTCTATTATAGTTCTAGTGAGTGATGAGTAGAGGGGACCAATGTCCTCTTCTATTCTGCATGAGACACATTTTGTGATGAGGTGTGCCACATAGGAGGGTTTCCTGACTACTGTGGGAATGTGGTTATCACAGTTGTGTCCACTGTCCACCCTTGACTCAAGGTATCTTGTCACACTTTCAGTATGAATTATACTACCACCTATGTTGTAGTTCTTGGCTACAGAGTTTTTTAACAAAGGGGATGACAATGCACCTTTTGGCATTGAGCTAAAGCCCATGGCTTTGACAACAGCCATCTGTCTCAGTGAGGCCCTCTTGTAGGATGTCCACATCTTTAGTGTTTACAATTATGTCTCCTAGTTTGCAGTCCTCTGGAAACTTCAGTTGCCACAGACCTTCCATGTTAAATTTTACTTCAGGGAAGTAGATGCGACACAGCCTGGGATGTTATCTGGTCCAATGGCTGCTGTGATACTGGCTTTGGAGAGTGTTTTTTACCTGTGCAGCCATGATGACAGCAACTTTGCAGTCTTCCATTATAGAGATGTGCTCTTTCATGGGTGAGGGGGGTAAAGTTAACACTGATCCTATCTGCCAGGATGTTGGCAATATCAGTTGGGTCTGTATATTTAGTGCCATTGAGCTGTAACTCAGAACAGATCTGAGTGTAGCCATGACATGGACCTGTCTGTTGGGCAGAGATCTCCTGAGTTGACAGTATGCAACAGAGTACAGATTGGGTTACATTCAATCTTGTTGCATGGGGCAACTATTTGAGGCCAGTAATCCTCTTGTTAAGGTACTTCAGTGGTCTTTCTAGTTGCTGAACATGCCTAGTCAGATTCATTGCAAGTGTGTTGTGGGACTCCATGACGGGTCTGATGACCGCTGAGTAGTGGGAACCTCCTTTGACCTACATGCACAGACCTTGGCAGTTTGTGTGAACACATGGCATGATTTTCAGACCACTTTGTGAATGTGTTTCTGGAAGTAGAGATGACTATCCACATTTGTCCATAGATCCCTTATTATCACATTCATATTTAGCCTAAGTGTGTGAGCATGCCCAGTATGACCTTTCAGTGTGATGCTGAATGAAATCCACTACATTTGTTAGAGTGTGTGAGCACACCCAGTATAGGCATTTATACTATATGTGTATGGCAAATCAAGTTGTATTTTTACAGCAGGGCTCACCTTTGTGTCATAGATCAACAGGGATCATGCTGTGCCTGCAAGGCTTCCATGAGACAGTTTGCATAGACTTATCAACATTTCTACATACAGGGGGGGCAGCTATTCTTTGTACATTTCTACCTGGGGGCACACCTGATTGTTACTGTGGGTGTACCTAGGAAGAAGGTTTCACCTGACACTTATACACATTTGCTATGCCTGCACTGCTATGTACAGTACACCATTTCAGTCTGTATTGTTGCCTATCGTACTGGCTTGAGGCATACTACTGTGCTACAAATCCTAGTGTCCAATGTCACATATATTAGATTGTGACTTCATATCCTACACAACCCACATCACACCACCTGACCTGATGTTCTCTGTCTGCATAGGCCTGTGGGGGTGGTTACCCATATGCCTCTTTAGGGGCATGATACAGCATTTCTTTGTGTTTGCATTAGTGTACAATTGTCCTGCTGTGTCAGTGCCACTGAAATGCTATCATGGCTTAGTGGTTCAGTACTGTGACTATAGTGCACAGTATCCTAGGTTTGAGCCCTGTCACTGCTTTTTATTTTCATGCTGGGCAGACCAGACTGCTTAAGGAACAGTAAAACAAATATGAGCATGTTTACCTGACTTTGCTCAACTTTGCACGACTTTGCCCAACCTTGCCCAACATTGCTCAACGTTGCCCAACATTGCACTAGTTAACACGGGCAATTTTGTTTACATATACTAAATATTGGTAAATGCTGCTTAGCATTGCTTTATATTGCTTAAAACATGGCAATCATGCCTCAGGTGGTGCTGCAGGGCTGCCTATGTCAGATGCACATACTACACTCCCTATACATGTTTGGAAACAGGTAGTGTCAAGTTAGGCATCCCTTTTATTTTATGTGAGAGTCAGAGAGAGGTATCATTTCCAGGGTTCCTACTGAGCCAGTGTATGTGCTATGCATTGCCTCTTTACCAAGGCCAAGACATACTGGGCACGCCTCCTTCTGCCTATGGGGCAGGCTCAGGTTGTTCCTCCTCCGAGTCATGCTGTGCCTGTGCAGGCCTTGGCAATGGTGGGTGGCTGTGTAGCCCTGCCCCATGCTGTTCCTGCTGCAGCTGTTTTCGCAGGATCATATTGTGTAGCATGGCACATACCATGACAATTTGGGTACATGTAGTTGGTGAGTACTGCAAGGCTCCACCAGATGTGTCCAGGCACCGGAACCATGACTTGAGAATCCCAAACACATGCTCGATTACATTTCGTGTTTGTGCATGTGCCTCATTATGGAGTTCTTGTTCAGGTGTGTGTGCATTTCTGATGGGTGTCATCAGCCACGGCTCCAGTGCGTATCCAGCATCCTCCACTAGGTGACTGTCAGGGATGTCCCCATTGGCAAATGTCTGGTACAGCTGCGTCAGATGCCAGATATGGGAATCATGGAAGCCAGCACACACATTCACTATTATGCCCTGGGCATCACACATGACCTGGCACTTGATGGAGTGGAAGCCCTTGTGGTTGATGTAGGCCCTACTCCACTCACCGGTTGGTGCTTTGATGTGAATGTGCATGCAGTCAATTGCACCCACAACTTCGGGGTATTCCGCTATTTGCTGGAAGAGGAGCATACTGTTAGCCAATACCTCACGGGAATTGGGGAAATATACATGATCACCGACATGTGCTGACATGGCATTCAGGAACTGGTGCAGTACCCTGGATGCTGATGCCTCTGAAATCCCCATAATATCACCAGTTGGTCTCTGGAAGGTACCTGTTGCTAGTATTCTTAGGCCAACACATACCTTGGTTTCCACTGGGATGGGTTTCCCTCTGTTGGTTCTGTGTGTGAGGCGTGGTCTACACAGCTCAACAATTTGCTGCAGGAGGTCTCTGTCCACTCTATAGCACTCCACTATCTCCACCTCATGTAGCCCCTGGTAGGTTACCCTGGGTCTGTACACTCTTCTCCGTCTCCTCACTGTGGGTTGCTCAGCAGCATTTGCAATGGCACCACCCTCAGCATCTTGCACATGTTGCCTTATAATAGCAATGGCAGCCCCTAACATTTTTTTGTCTGAGTTAAGCTTTTTAAGTTTTCATTTCTCTTTGTAGACTGCAGTGTTGCAGTGTTTCTGAGAAAAACATGGGGGAATGTTGTTTGCAGAGTTTTAAGTACTGGCTGTGCTGGGCTAGTATACTGTCTGTGTAATTGGCTGATTCTGATTGATTTCACCTGGCAGCTCTGCTAGTTCTCCTTGGTTAACTTCCTACTACTTCTTTTCCTTCCTTTTCCCTTTCTGTTTCCACAGGGGGCAATGATGAGCAAACAAGAGCAAACACTTGCACACGCGCGCACACAGCCTTACACAGGCTTACATGGCCTTACACAGGCTTAGGCGGGTGCACATGCACACACACAGGCTTACACGGGTGCACACATGCACACACAGGCTTAGATGGGTTTACAGGCATGTACACGCACGCACACAGTGTAAGCATCTTTGCAAGAAACTTTAGTGATAGCCACGGCGTACACCTTCAATTTCTGGGTTTCAGTTCAGACAACTGTAGACACGCCTCTTCCAGTCCTGAGTAACTCACAGCTAACACATGCCACTCTGCTCCAATAAGCTTACAGTCTTTGTAACATACCCCCCTCATGATGTCACCTATCTTCTACTCTGTTACTCCCCTAATCCTGCTCTTACATTCTAGGGACATGGTTCACATGGCAGGGAAAATTGAGATTCACTATCCGTATACTCATTTGCATAGGATTGCCTACTAATGCTTGGTTACATCTCTCAGACTGAGCTTCCCCCCCTTAGCAACCTCTACTCAGTAGCCATGTTGTCTTCAGCCTGCCATTCACCTGCATGGCAGATGAATATATTTAATAAAATGCCTATTTTTAGGCTTTTTTTCTCTGGTCTTTAGAGCGCCGCACAAACGTGCAGCACTGCGCTATGCTTAAACATCAAAGATCGGGGAAAAAAATGTTTTTTATTATTTTGCAACACATAATAATGCCAATGGCCTTATATTTGGCCATTGGCATGCTTCCTCAAGTGGATGCATCCTTTATTTGGAGCTGTCATAGCTCCGTTTTTCTATTCGCAAAACGGTACTCGGTTACCAACTGAGTACATTTCTGCAAATAACACTACTCTTACTTGGACAGGTTAGTGTTTCCTGAATTGCAAATTTACCTCATTTGCATAGCTTTCAGCAGCAGATGAGGTCATTTGCATATCCTAACACTGTCCATGTAAGAGTCGTTTTAAGAGCTCTCATGCACGCCCCTGCTGGCTGTTCCTGGATTGCTCGGCAGACGTGTTGGCTGTCTGGAGTCTTACTCTACTCTTAGACTCCGTGCAAGCCTTCGTGAATCCGGCCCATAATCTTGAAGATACTATGCTACAGCTCATCTTTGGGCATTATTGTTTTTCTCTGGGATAATGGAGACTAATCCTTATACACAGACTGGTTTATCTGCCAGGTGTCCAACCATCCTCCAATTAGCTTTATGTCATTCTCCCAAGACCATAGCCAAAGACTGTAAATATGATATCTAATCACCTCCTTCCTCAACATATTGGTTGCTAATACAGGAAGCACCTCAGACATTACCTCCAGTCATTATCCCATCTTACTGCCAAATTCCAAGACCTGCTGACAAAGCACTGCAATATATACCTACTCTCTCCACCATCTTTGGAAACCAACTACCTCACTTTCTGAAGTATAAGACCTGAATGGTTTTATTATAACATGGCCTCTCTTGGCTACATTGTGAAGGCCCTTAATTGCATTGTTGACTAGGTGTTTAGTCACCAAAAATATTTTCTTCATCCAGAATTCATATCACCTCTCCTGCATTACTTATTCCAACATGCAATCTGTCATATTTGTATCCTTCCACATTCTATTTGAAACAGGTGAATCTCCCTTGACTTTCCTTCATCATCCCTTGACTGTACCACACCATGTTTTCCATCTACCCTGTATTCTTCTTAAAAACACTTCCAGTTAATGTCAACTCTTGGACTCCTCTACTCTGAGCTCCATCAGTGCCATCAACCACCTCCTGTTTCCTGTCCCTCACCTTCTCCCTTTGTCATCGCTGTCTTCTTCTTCTTCTCAATTCCTTCTATGCTCTGTCCTCATAGTTGACACAAATTTCTTACCTCTTTTACTCAGTTGTCTGTCTGATTCCTTCCCATAAAGGAAGAACTTGGTAGATGGTAGAAGATTGTTTGCATAAACAGTGGAACAAACTCATGGCTGTGATTTTAAGAAGACAACAGAGCCAGGGTAACAGATCTAGAGAGACCTGTACTTGACAGTTTATTGAAGAAAAATCAGCTTTAATCTACTGATTGCCTGGATTTCAGAAATTTAAAGATTAGACATAACTTTCATCATTTAGAAATTCCTAGATAGTAATATAATAGGCAATTTTGGCACCTATTACTCTATGAAATGACATAAAATATATTTGATGTTTTTTTTTCTTAATGTTTCCCTTCAGAAGTTAAGACAAACAAACTCAATAACTCCAATGAATAGAAAATCACCATGCAGTGTTAATGTTCTCATTAATTATTCAATGAATGAGTTCACAGTAACCAGCCTAACCTCAAAACAAAAATAAAAGTTAATGCTAATTTCAGTATTCCATTTTTTCTTGTAAGACTCAAATAAGAAGTGATCACACTTTTGTTGATAATTTATTTTCCAGATTAGAATGGTGGTGTCCATATTTATGTCAGTCTCACATATATCCTCCTTGTTTATGTTTCTTATCTTTACACCATCATGCCTCCATACTAGTTTTGAAATATTTCTGTCTCACTCAACTAATTTCCAATGGTATCTCCTCTAGATACAAAAAAGTCTTAATTCCATTTTAAACAGCTCTCATCAGAACCTCTATTGAAACTTCAAAGATCCCTAAGTAAAAAGTGGTATCGAGGCACACAGTCATCTGGAAGGATTTATGTCAATAGAATGACAACAATCCTAATAAATTCAACAATCTCTGAAACCATTTCAGTGAATTGCTGAACATTCAAATAAGTATTTTTGTGATGATTATTATAGGTTCATTGGTTCATAGGTAGGTACTAGGCTATCGGCCCAAGGGCCTAAGTAAGCCTACCCAACAAGGTTCCCTGGCTTACGTCACCCAAGAAAGTTATTTTCCTGTGCCACTGTCAAGCAGAGACACAGAAGTGATCCCTGGGGTGTATTTTCTATTTCCCATCCACTCATCAAAATGTTTCTTGAAGAGTGCTAATGAAGAACTTTGCTTGACATAGATGGGTAGCCTATTAGAGTATGGGAAGTCTCTGGGACAGGAATCTATCCCTTCAGCATGTCCTGTATATTGTGGTGACAAGGTTTAGGTCCCTAGAGCGTGTAGCTCGAAGGGATTGGGATTTCTTTAGGTGTAGCATGTCCAACAGCTCTGGGTTTGACATAGCTTTATATGTTAGGCAGAGATCACCTCAGAGTAGGCGATATGCTACGGAGTAAAGCTGGAGTTTTTTGAGACAGTCAGTGTAGGACATTTATTTGAGGCCAGTAATCCTCTTTGTGAGGTACTTCTGTGGCCTTTCCAGCTGCTGCAGATGTCTTGTGAGGTACATTCCAAAAGGGGAATTGTACTCTATAATGGGTATAAAGAGTGTCGAGTAGAGGGGAACAATGACCTCTTTTTTCCTGGATGAGAACCCTTTTATGATGAGGTGTGCCATGTAGAAGGACTTCCTGATTACTGTGGCAATGTGACTATCAAAGGAGAGACTACTGTTCACCTGGGTCCCAAGGTCTCTTATCACACATTCGGTGTTAAGTAGATTGCTGCCTATGTGGTAGTACATGGGTACAGAGTTTTTATCAAAGGGGATGACACTGCACTTTTTGGCATTGAGCTTGAGGCCATGGCTCTGACACCAGGCATCTGTCTCAGCGAGGCCCTTCTGTAGGATGTCCACATCATTTGGGGACGTGACTATAGCTCCTAGTTTGCAGTCATCTGTGAACTTCATTAGCCAGAGGCCTTCTGTGTTAGCCTGTACTTCAGAGAAGTAGATACCAAACAGGAGAGATCCCAGGACTTAACCCTGTGGTATTCCACTTGTCACTGGTTTGAGGTCAGATTTGGAGTCTGCAACTTTTACAGTGTGGGTTCTGTCAGTGAGCCAGTTGGCAACCCATCTTGTGATGTAGGGAATGTATACCTAATGTATACCTAGTTTAGTGAGTTTATCTATAATTCCAGAATGGGGGATGGTGTAGAAAGCCTTGGTGAGGTCAAAATAGGCTGTGTGAACCACCTTACCCTCATCTACTGCTTTGGTGACTGCCTCAAAGAAGTCGATCAGGTTCAGGAGGCATGATCTGTCTTTCACAAACCCAAACTGGGTGGGATCCAGAGTTTGGAGGTTACCAATGTCTTTGTTTATGAGTTCCATGATGATACGTTCCATGGCCTTGCAGACCAGGCTCGTCAGGCTAATAGGGCGATAGTTCCTGGGATCACTGGTTGCTCTCCCTTTGTGGAGTGGGATAACTGTTGCTGTGCACCATTCATTGGACACAAAGCCTGATGTGAGACTATTATTGAACATGGTGCTTAGGTGGGGAGCCAGTTCGTTCTGAACTTCGAGTAAAATGCAGCCTGGGATGTTGTCCGGTCTCATGGATGCTGTGTTTTTGGCTTTAGAGAGTGCAGCTTTTACCTGTGTTGTTGTGATTACAGGGACTCTGAATTCTTCCTGTATAGATATGGGCCCTTTAGGGGGTGAGGGAGGGGTAAAGTTAGTGCTGAACTTATCTGCCAGGATGTTGGCAATATCAGTTGGTTCGGTAATTTTCGTGTCATTGTACTGTAACTCAGAGCAGATCTGGGTGTTGTCATCGAGATTCTTGACATAGCTATAGAATGCTTTGTGGTTGTCCTTAGAATTAGTGGCATTTTTTTTTTCGTAGCTAGCTTTGGAAGATCTTATAAGGGATCTCAGCTTCTTACTGAGGCTGACCAGGGAGCTTCTCCACTCATAGGATTTTACTCTCTGTTGCAACAGTTTCTTCCTTCTGTTGTACAGTTTGTTTATGGCAGGGGACCACCAGATTGGCTTCCTTTTTTTGGAGGATAAAATCTTGGTTCTGTTTGGGATAGCACAATCCATGCACTTGTGTAAGTGCTTACAGAGTGCATTTGTGTAGGATTCAGCAGTTGTAACTGTATTGTACATCTGCATGGATGTCATGAAGTTCACCACTTCTGTCTTAAGATGCATGAAGTTGGCTTTGGAGAATTTTTTTACTGTGGTTTCCTTAATGGGAGGTGGAGGCGGGATGTGGATATCAAGGGTGATCAGCTTATGGTCGGATCAGACCAACGAAGAGTTGACTTCAGGTGTGGAACTCATGTTGGTAATGAGTAGGTCTAGGATAGTGTTGCCCCTGGTGGGGTGTGGATAAGTTGATCCAGGGCATTTGAGTTGTTTCTTCTTATTATTATTATTTTTGGAAGGGACCCCTTGCACCCTCTGCCCAAACTTATATATACCTACTCTAAGGACACACAAAAGAGTTGAAAAAAGAAAACTTCATTATCACCAGAAGTACTTTTGGAAAATTTGACTCACAGTTTCCACATTTCCTTAGAATGTAATTACCCTGTTGACAGATTCCCTAACTGGAAAGACTGTCAGCACTTACTCTGTACTCTTCACTTACAGGGTCATCTGTCCTCACTAAGTCTGGTGGAAACTTCTGAATATGAATTATTGGGTAGGCTTGTAATGGTCTTCAGACTAATAACTTAATACTTGACTATGAATCTGCTAAGTTACTTATAAAACACATTTGACAGTATTGCAAATAATCATTTGTGCTATGACCATTTAGAAAACTGAATTTCAATTATTAATCCATCATTTACTCTTCCACTATTTCTGCAAAAAGCATATTTTTGAGATAGACTTCTATATTCAGTGCCCCGAAAAATAAATTACTTCAGTGGTCAACTCCATAGGCTTCAATTGCTGCTAAGTTAAAATGTTTTCAAAATTCTGGACATGTTTTTTTATTTTACTTTTACTTACTAAAAAAGTATAAAAGAGTCAGAATGTAACACTAGCAACATTTATTTAAAAGATTGCTAGACTGTGGCATGATGCCAGAAGGAAATATTATGCCAGCTGTTTAATTTTACATATAGTAAAAACACAGACTGTAACAACGCTTGAATCATTAAATAATTCTCATGCAAATCTCAGGAGGCATGCCAAGAAATAGCTAATATGATATCTTAAGGTTTCTTCCTTCAAAGCAACAGGCAATTATTATAGGTTTCAGCAAACACATTTTATCTCACTTTATTACGGAATACTTTTATTCCTGTGCCATTGTTCACACCCTTTTTCACAGTTCGCATTGCTGGTTCTACAAATTCGGCAAAGGTTGCAAAACACCTTGGTATAGTGACCTACAACATTCTAGTGGATATAGAAAATATTGTCTCATCTGTAAAAAGATGGCAATAATGCTAACATTTATCAAAATATATGGGATAGTATATGCACGCTTGCAGCTAAATCATCTATATGGTTAAGACTGAGCTGGTTCGGTCCATTATTAAGTATATCTGCTAATCCATTAAATTAAAGAGGATCATCTCCCATCATGTCAAAGCTTGTTTTCAGAGTTATGTGACAAGTAAACCTGCAATTTCTTTAGAAGACTGGAAAATGTGTCTCCTACCCAGCAAAAAAGTAAAATAATAAATTGTCTGTGATATGCATTTTTGTGTTCATCCTTTTTCATTCATTTTCTGATGAGCAATCAGATATAGCACTTCTTTAATGCAGGAAAAGCACTTTCCTTTTGTCTTTTAACTGACAGAAAAAAAAAAACACTTAGTTTCTACCATTAATAAAAATAGCATATCACCACACAGGGTTATGCCATTAGGGCTGAAGAAAGATGAAAGAATAATGTAATATCATAAGTAATCCTAAGGCAGTTCTATGATCAGCTGTAGACAGTAGTGTGAAGAAGTAGGCAGGCATATAGTTAATGAGAAACATAAAACAGTTGTATGTAAATTAAATGACTGATAAAGTCATATGTACACTATGTTAAACAGAGAACTGAACCAAATAATCGCCCAGTAAATGCAACAGTGGCATAATTAGCAAAACTCAAACTGTACAAATATTTTATTTTTTTTTTTATTTAAATATCTTATCAGATGTATAAAGGTATGCATTTTCCTAAAATTAAATTTCATTAAAGACATAATTTACAAGTTCTCTAAAACACTCCAGGACATTAGAGGAAATATATTTATATATTTCTCTGTGTTAGAGCTATATGGTACATATTATTTCTTTCCGTCCTATGTACTTAGTCATATTTTACCTATATTAATACAACACTTTGCACTTGACTGCTGTTAAATCTCCACACAGTAATAGCTCTAAATATATGGATACTTTTATAAATGATTTTCAGCATTTTAGTCTAACATGTATGCCTATTATTTACATATACATTGCAGATTAGTGAATTAAGTAGCAAAGATTACAATAAATGGCTGTCAGTCAGCATTGCAGTAATGTTTGCTTGCTACAAGAAAACTACATAAGAAAACTACATATGTTGTATGAAAGAAAGTCTTTATTGCATAACACAGCTGCCAGTTAAATGGCAATTTAAAAATCACAGTGTCCCCTGCAGCTAACACAAGCCAATTCACCTTGACATGGTGAAATGGAGGCTTAGACTGTGAGCTGCTGTGACCCATGCAGTTTAGCAAAGTGTGGTGGATCCCCTTCACAGCCTGTGCGACGATCTGATAGAAGGTCACTGATGTGGAAATGATATCCCCCTTAATTGATTTAACCATGTTATACATATTTAGGTCCAAAATGGTTCCTCCATGCTAGTTGTGTATTACTTCTTAACAGAACATATCCACTAGAACAAGGAGTACTCATGCAGTCCAAATGTCATCTTTTCTATAAATAACACTTCTACTGTTCAAAACATAGGGCTTTTGTTAATGCATCCCTTCACCATTTAGCAGTGCCTATTTTAATGTTACAAGTGATTTATTTCCGAAAAGAATAATAACTCTTTTGGTCACCTTGTAGGAACTCCACTTGTGAGGTAAAATAATGGCATGTCATTTTCTTACTGGACATAAAAAGGTTTCTACCATCTCAGTTGTATAGTGACAGTACCAGCTACATTTGTTTTCTTTCACTAGAGCTTAAACCAAATGCATGTATCTGTAAAACACACTGTATATATCCTGTGTCAGTCCCTTTTCATGAGACTTAATCCATACATTTTTATCCAGCCACTGGTTTACAATAAGTGGATGTTTGTGTCGTCTGTTACACAACACTAAACTCTTATATCGCAAGTTGCAGTTATGTTCTGTAACTATAATATGAACATCCTCTCAATTAACACAGTACCTTCCGGGCTTTACTTAGCCAACAGTTCTAGCACACTTGTCCATACTGTCATCAGCACCTAATCAACTAATGATGGCTGAAAATGAGGAAGGCCAATCCCAATAAATCTGTAAGATAGTAATTTTTCTCTTTTAATGCCCTTCTCCCTCCTTCTTCCATCTTCCTACGGCACATTGCAGTAAATTAATGTCATAGTGGTTATTACAATAGCGCTGCTGAGGCAAGTGTTCAAGCAACGATCCTCGAATATTTTATCTCAGCATTTATTTGTCCATAAAATAAAAATGGATTTATTACAGCAGTCTCTACATTGAGGACTGCTTGGACAGCAAATGTAGCAAGTCCTCATCATAAGAATAGCTACAGATACGAAGATGTTAAAAGATGTATGTTGCCAAAATAATATTAGAGCTCAACCAACTGGGTAACTGCAGGCATTGTCAGTTTCTAAAATAAACTACAGGGATGAATGGACTAGCCGATAAATAACATCATGCTCTTATCTGACCCTTTTCTTATAATACAGTAGATAAAAACAGGAAAAATGCTTTGTTAACTAACAGGGACAGCTGCACATTATACTGAAAATGGTTTGAAATCCCTGGCAGCAGAGTACTTTATGGGCCATATTCAGACCTGCCATGTCTGTCACTGCTTTCTCACCGGTCTCAGTATGCCTTTGTTATGACAATAAAGTTTGTCCATTTCATGAGCTATTTAAACCAGGAATACATATATACATACATATATATATATATATATATATATATATATATATATATATATATATACAGTACCTGTTATTTGTATGAAATGCCAAAACATTATTGCAGCCTTGAGAATTTTCCTCTGTAGCTTGACAGTCATTGCTGCAAAATGAAGCTCAGAGATAGCAACACAAAATATGTAGGGAAGGTAATCAAATGTATTCATAGTATAAAATGAAATAATAAAAAAGGCATTCGATTCACCAATTTATTCTCAAAACGTTCCGTTTCAGTGTTCTTTTGTTCACTGCAAGTTGCTGTGTGTGTATCTGTTTCTTCCTATTGTATCTAAGAAAGCGAAAACAACGAGTCTCCATTAAGAACATTTGTGCCTTCCTTGTAATGCATTGTCCTGGTACAATATGCGAATCAAAGAAAACTATTAATGCAATTACAAATTGTTCAGCTAATGCAACAAAAAGTCCAGAACTAGCTGCAGTCTGATGGAAGATGGGTAAGTGTTCAAGCTATTCTTCCTGACATTTTTTTTTTCCTATTGAGAAATTCAGCAAAATGTAGTGCACGTTTCTGATCACCTCCATTTTTGGCTAATGATACAAGGAGAAGTCAATTGCATTTTGTCTACTCCTGTGTAGTATCACAGGTAACTGCTTCAACAAGGTACAGCTTGCAATTCTGTCAAGGCCTGGTAAAGGTTGTGGGGATGGAAAGACAAACCCTGGGATTCAATAAACTCTGTGATGGTTTCGCATGAAGCCTACACGGAGTTTACATGTGTGCGTGCTGATGTCTGGTGACTAGCAGTGCTCACTGCATATTCATGCTGCACGCAAGATTTAAATGTAAATAAACAAGACTTTGTAGCTGGCAGCAGTGTTGCTGGCCAGGAAACCATGTAAGCAAGCATGGATAGTAATGTTGTTTAAACCAAAGCACTGAAGGTCTGTGGTTTTGCACGGTGTGACACAATAATCACCAGGGCTTAATAGATAGCTCTCAATCTCTTAGTGCAAGACATCTGGACAAAGGCCAACATAATGGGGGGACAATGACCCAGAAATAGGGACATATTTGACATATTTGCTCTTTAGAATTGTGCTAGAATAACTAGAGGTCTTTGTTAAGATACTACATGTTCTGAAGGATTTGAAGTCTGAAACTCAAATGTATGTAATTATTGAGTCACATCAGTTATATGATCATCCCAGAGATATCCAGAAAACCACAAATATGTTAAGGAGCACACCAAAAGATATAAAAGCAAAAATATGGACACGTTATGAAAATCTGGACAGTTGAGAGGTATGATTAAGTATATGGTCCAAACACAGTTAAGGGCAGTGTATCTATAGTGCAAATGTCCAGCATTTCCAGTAGGGTAGGGTCTGAGACTGCTCTGTAGACCAGGCATAGGTCACCTCTCAGCAGCCTGCATAATACTGAGTACAATGACAGGTCTTTTCATCTTTCCATGTACGTCATGTTTTGGAGGCCCTGGATTCTCCAATCACAAACCTCTGTGTTTTCTCCAGTTGCTGCAAGTGTCTCGTAAGGTACAGACAGAAGGGAGCATCATACTCAATTAGTGGTCTGATAAGTGTAGAGTACAGCAGAGCTATGGCCTCCCTGCTCTTTATGTGATGGCCTTAGTTATGAGGTGCACAATGTAGAATGGGTGTCTCCCCACTATGGACACATAGTGATTGAAGTGCAGATTGCTATCAGCTTTGTGTTCCCAAGTCTCACAACACTGTGTTTGAACTTAAAGGGATGCTATGTATATCATAATTAGCAGGGGTACTTCATTGCCAAAGGGTATAATGAGGCATTTTTTGCTGTAAGGTTCAGTCCATGAGTTTGACACCAATAATTTGTCTGTGTCAGCCCATTCTGTAATATGTTAACATTGTTGGGGGATTCTGTATGACTGTTTCCAATTGACAGTCTTCTGCAAACTTGGTAAGCCACAGGCCTTCTACCTTTGTCTAGACCTCAGAGAAGTAGTTTAAAATAGTTGAGGGTCCAGCACAGATCCTTATGGTATTCCACTTGGTAAGTGTTCTATTGTTGTAGGTGCTGTCCCCAATTTTGACAGTGTGTGTTCTGTTGGTGAGCCAGTTCACTATCCATGTAGTAATGTATGAGTTAATACCCAGATGGGAGATTTTCTTTATGATACCTGAATGTATAGTGTCAAAGGCCTTGGATAACTCAACAGAGGTGGTATGTCCTGTTATCCCTCATTCAGGTCTTTGGGGTCAGTATTAAAGAAATCCACTAGGTTTAGTAAGCAAGATCTACCCTTAACAAAACCAAAATGGATCAAGTGAATTGTGTTGACGGTCACCTATGTTCCTGTGGATAAGGTCAATGCTGATTCCTTCCCCTAGCCTTGCAGATAAGGCTTCTTATGGGTCAATAGTTCTCCTTCTGCATGTTAGCAGATTCATGTGCATTGCATATCACAGAACATTTGATGTTAATTTCTGTAGTGCAGGTGATACATGTGTGAAAATAGTACAGAGACACCTGGGTTGCAATGCTTGGGGGGGAGGCAACACATGACTGTTTTGTAAATATGTGACATATTGTTAGAGAGGGCCTTCAGTTTGCTGTGTTTCCACATGTAATTTCATGTCATAGACAGGAAATGGTCAGTAAACAGCAGTAATATATAGTAATATATACTTTTCCATAGTGCAGTGAGCAGCAGGTTTGCATGACGGTCAGCAAAGTATTTGCACATATGAGATTAATGTTTCCAATACTTTCCACATTTGTGCATAGTTAAGCAGTGCACAAATGTGAACAGCTGAGAGTTAGTACTGAATGTATGAAACACACCTGCTGCTTAACTGACTCTGTGGCAGCAGGTATAAATACATTGACACATTTATTTTTTAGCCCAGATGATACTGGATTCAAATCCAGGTATATCTAATACTTCTAAATACTTTTCATTAAACAGTGATAACGCAATGACATGAATTCATTATAGTACCCGAGTTTGTGTGTGTTGACATAACACAGCGGGGTTAACCTGCATTGTGTAGAGGTAGCTGCAGCATTGTACCACTGCTTGGCATTGCTGTAGGATGCATTAATATGTGCAAACATAGAGGCCAAAACGTGAAGGGATCCATTGCCTTTTCTGCTACCTGTGAATGTTGTGTGTGATTCTAGTTTTTGACCAGCCTATAGGTGTTAAAATGGTTAGACAGGACAGTGGTAAAATGGGGAGCAAGCAGGCAGAAGAACAAAGGGAAATAAATACAGGAATGTGCAGGAGGGAGGGAGGAAAGAACCATAGCGATCAACTTCTTCAACAGTAAAACGGACTATAAATGCAGAATATTAGCTGAATTTGGATTGTCACCTCCAGAAAGAGGGGTGACAGCAACATAATCATGTTGTATACCCAATTAGACTGAATCAAGTGTATCAAGAAGACACATGTGCAAAAGGGAGAGCTATGTATGGGACAATTATTTTTTTGTGGAACATGTGCCCATTTTTTTTTATTCAGTAAGAGATGACTGCTGAATAGGGGATGTAGGCAGTGCACCAATGGTGCAGTGCACAACCCTACACACCATCCTTGGCATCTCTCTGCAGGTGATGAAATCACCACCTCTGCCACTGCTCCAGGAGAGTACCCCTGCAACAGCTTCTGCAGCAGTACTACCTAAGGGCACAGGTAGTGCAGGGGCAGCAGAGACAGTGCTGCCAGGTTGGCTCCCAGACATGCTGAGCATTGATGCTGGAACCAGAGGAGCAGGGCAGGCTGATCCAGTGGGGCTGACCTACCTTGTTGTGCTTGTAGCATTTAGTGATGTGGTACACATGGATGACATGGAGACATGTTGATGACACATAATAGAAAATAAAAAAAGAGAAATAAGGTTTAGGGTGAGAGAAAAAAGAGATAATATTAGTACAATCATATGTGACATACAATGCATTAACACAATTATATAACTCTTTTATCTGACGTATTACATTTAAGAATACATCCTAACAGATGCACACTATGCTACAGATTGATGAAAGTAACCCTTGAAATGTGCATATATTGTACAAATGCATGATTCAATTATACAAATTACACTTTACAGCAAGGCATTTGTGTCACTGGTATAGAGTTTTTAATTCATATAAATATCATTGAAGAAATAAAAGTATTGTAGAGATGTAAGTGCACTTCTAATGGCTAGGCTTGTAAAGGCTCCAGGGCCATTAGCCTAGTACACAGCTATGAACCTATGAGTTGGGAATTGTAGTATCTGAACCCCCAACTTCTGACTACAGTCTAATATTGGACTCTTAAAATCGGTTTGTGCTACAGACTAATGCATGCATACTTGCTTTTATGGTTGGGATATGAATGCTCAATTTGATACAACTGTATAAAAGATCAAAAAAAGCTATCTTTAACTTTTAAAGCTACAATAACACTTCTCTTCTGTGCATACATACCACTTGCTTCCCCCAGTTTCTCCAATAGAGCAACATGAGCCTGCTGATTGAACTCATGTTTGTTGGGAGCTGGTGAAAGAACTGAAAAGAACAGAAGAGCATTTTCCATAACAGTTTTGCCAATATTTAGCTTTTTAAGTCTTACAAGTACTCTCTTATTGTCATACTTACACAGCTGTGGGATGTCAGCAGTCTTAAACTCATGCAACCAGTGGTTGAGAGTATCCCTTTTTCTCCTGCATAGATCATTGAAATGATGTCTGCATTGCTCTCCAGTGTGTTGGATACCAGTGGCACTGGATGCAGTCTGGACCAAATTATTCCACGTTAAAGACTTGTACTGGGAGCCAAAATAGTCCCCCTGTAGAAGCCTTTAGATGTGGTGCTTTACCAGAAGTCCAACAAATATCCTTGACTCCTGGACACCCCACCTCTGTGCCCTAAACTTGGCATCTTCCTCAACAACATCAGCCATGTGTACCACCCAAACTAAAGCAATTTAAACTGAAGCTTTCCTGTCAATTCCAGTTATCACATTTACTGGTAGTGTGCAAACCTGAGCAACAATGCCAAATGCATTTGTGTGATGCTAAGTGGAATACAGTAGTACCAAGCAGAAGGAATTCAATAATTGAAATTGGAAGGTTAATGTGACACTTGGCCTTAGTTTAAGGGGTATCTACTGATGTAGCCTGGAAGTATATATTGGAAATTGGAAGGTAACTGTTAAGTGATTTAAATTTACAGAGATGCATTGGGGCACAAATGTAATGACCTGGCCCATTTTTTTGTCTTTATAGACTGACAAAAACTGATTTTTACAGTGTGGGATTCAAACCTAGGCATTAGGCATTACCACTGATGTGGTACTACCTTAAGGTACATGTAGAGTTTGTACAATTGTGCTCAGCCACAGCTGTTTTCCACACTATTATTGTTTCCCTAACTCACGCTGTTCTATATATAAGAACTTTATTTAAACAGCATCTTACTAAATCTGGTCTCTGTATTGTTGTCTTCACAATAAGACCAATTTGCTGTAACTTCCACGTACGTTTAGAGAACGCAATAGCAGAGCGGTATCAGGGCTGGGATACCTGTGCAAAGTCATAATTTGGCTCTTACTTACATCTTCACCACAGATTGGTGGAGTGTCCAGAAAGCCATAATGGAATACTCTAGCCAATATAGTTTAAAAGCAGACTAAGAAATAAATGAGGAGATGTACTTGCCTACATTTAAGATTGCATCTAGAGTAATAGGTGCTTATGGTGATCACCAACCGCACCTCTACTAGTTAATTTAATGTGAAACATGTAAACGTGGCTGATTTTTACACAAGTAGCATTTGTAAATTTCAACAAGGATAAGAGGTATATGTGAGAATGCTAGGACTGCACCGCAACTAGCCAATATAGATAACAATAAAAGACAAAAATGAACGGAGAGGTTAACTCTGAACTTGAGCTTTGCCTTAGCTAAATATCCACACCTACAGCTTCTACATTAGAATTCAGGTTTGTCAATGAATTAGTGTACCATTAGACATACTGACTTTAGGTATTGCTAAGTGAATTCATTTTTACAGTACACTACCTGAAGGGTGTTCTTAAGTCTTAAACATTGATGTAAAAGCTGCACCACCTTAAATCAGATGCCCCATATGAGTGGTCATTTAATGTAGTATTTTTAATGCTTGAGTCTTTACTTTTCTTAATGCTCCCACATATTTATTATGTCCAAGGTCCCTGCACTAAGTTAGAGAAATCCACTTCCCTGCAATGTCCATCTAAGGTTATTGTTTCAGGTCTATGATTAAAAACATTGGAAGTGCTGTAACAATTGTAAATGTTTTGGCAGATAGCATTCATACAGGAATAATTGTATATGCTTATTTAACCATGCTATGCTTTTACAATACTTATGTTCATTAAGCACATATAGGCTTACATGTATAGTTACTATCTGCATTATTTATTTATATATATGAGCTGTTAATAAAAATTGTGAACTACATTATTAATGTAAGCTATAGTTAAGCTATAATTATAGTTATTGCTCTATAGTGTTAGAGCTAATGATAACTTTACAGCTATCATAGTTACCTAACTGGATATATACCTTGTAGCTTCCTATAGTCTTGTTCCTAGCCTAGTTAGAATAATATGATATGAGCAGAATTTTGCTGACTTACTTTTGATAAGGACTTGCTATAATACTGATTAGAAGACTTGTAAGGAGTAATGCATCTTTCTAGGCAACTTGAGAACCTGATAGCCTGAACTACATTTTTGTACAGTTATACATGATTATATGCTTGTAATATTCTGTTTAATTACAATGCCTTTGGTACTAAACTAAATATCTTGTTTCTACTATTTTCCTCTCTCACTTTTCTTCCTAAAACAATCCCAGCTCTCCAATCTGAGTACACTGCTCTAGGACACAGAAACTAACAACCTGAAGAACAAGGACCCTGTCCAAACTCCCTTCAGTCTCCACAGCTGAGCAACCTATCCCTGTACTTTCTCAGTAAAGGGAGCATGAAAGTATGTGTCTAAACTATCATGGCCAGTATAGCCTATAACTTATTATTAGATCTAGGTGGCTATAAAACGCTAGCCAGGAAAACCAGCAGCTTTACTCCCTCCCCACTCTGTAACTAATCTAATCTACTTTTTCCACCATTTAAAGACACTCGGAACCACTACTCCTTTTCTTGCATTAGGAACCTAAACTCCCTCCTTTTTTACACTGCTTACAATAAATTAATTTGGGCCACCAGGTGGCAGACTTGTCCCGTCCAGGCCTTGAAGCCTTCTCCTGACCTGTACTAAACCTTTGCTATATACTGTTTATACACAGACTTGCTATTAAACTGTAGCCCATAACATCTATTTATTTTTATGGTTAGCTCTCACACACCCTCCAAATAGATCTATTATCTACTCTTTTAACTTTATTTCAGTATTTAGGGTTACCTACCTACTGTAATCCCTGCTTCAACTGATTGTTCTTTTCAGTTCCTTACCTCTCTTGTCTCTACCCGCTCTGTTCGCCCCGCGGGCTCACTCAGCTCCCCTGCCCTACCCCCATTTCCCACCAACCCTAATGCTCCTAAGCTTATACATCCTCACCACACCCTCTTCCTCTCCAATCCAATCACAATAGTCATCTTAACATTCTACATACACCTCTCTCTAATCACCCCTAGTATAACTCCTCCCCTTTAAAGAGCACCAGTAAGTTTATTAGTCACTATGCAAACACGACCTTTCCAAATCCAACTAAAGCTCCTAATCATTGTCTTTCTCCTACTTTCTCTAACAGCAGCCTACCTGCTAACCTCATATGAACAGTCAAAATATTTACAGCTGAACTTCCCTAATGCCCAAACAAGTACTATACCTCTAATTAACTCCCCAGAACACATAAATATAACATCTTTACCTAGTTATTTACCTGTTAAATATCACAGAGTGACCCATATCAAATACAACTATCTAAAACCTAAAAAAACCTCTTCACCATTACTTTAACCTCCACAATCCCTTAAACAAATTATTACACCTCTCCTTACTAGATGGGGACATTCATCCTAACCCAGGACCAGGGCATAAAACTAGCATAGAACCACAATTTTATGTTCCCTCTACCCCAAATATCCCATCAAAATCTTCCAACTCACTCTGTATAGCTCACCTCAGTATTCGCAGCATAAGTAATAAAATTGTCCACCTCCATGCTCTCCTGGATGTTCATTCCTTTAATATACTTTGTTTAACAGAAACATGGCTAAAACCCACTACACAAGATGTTGAAATTATTCCATATGGGTACAGCATCTTGAGACAAGACCACAAAGTAAAAAAAGGAGGGGGTGTTGCTATCTTCTATAAAGAAGGGCTACAAATATCTATACTAGATCTTGGTTCCTCTTCTGAAAACAATGAGAAATCATTAGCACCAAACTTCAACTTAATCCCAGTAAATCCTTAAATATAATATGTATCTACTTGCCCCCTGGTAACAACATCACCACTCTGGAAGGTATCATTGCTGAACTCTCCACAAAAATTCCCCAAGAGACAATAATTCTTGGAGATATTAATACAGAATGGAAGGACTGTTCTACTGAATCACCAACCTCCCATATTAACCTTAATGGCTTCTCACAAACAATTAACTCCCCAACAAGAATTAATAAACCCAATAACAAAGAATCCATTCTAGACTGGCTTCTAATAAATAATCACCAACAACTCTATAATATAGGGACCGTCCCTGACGATGTAAGTGAGCATTCTCTCACTTACATAATCAGGCATAGATCAAGCTCACACAACCCAACCATACATAAAACAATAAGAAGCAACAGAAACTTTAATCCCAATAACTTCCAAGCTGAACTAAAAGAATGTGATTGGTCACCTATAAAACACCTCCCACTTGACGAAGCAACAAACTACTTTAACTCAAAATTCTTAACAATCCTTAACCACCATGCACAAAGCGTTCCATCAAAATTAAATCTAAACCCGCCCCATGGCTTACAAAGAAAACCAGGCAGAAAATTCAACAGAGAAATAAAGTTTGGGCACTATGGAGAACAACTAAAAACCCCGTAGACCAACAACAATTCAGGCAAAAAAGAAATGAGACTAAGAAAGCTATACTCGAAGATAATAAAAACTTTTACTTCTACCTCCAACAGAACAACCAAAATAATCCACAAACATTCTGGGCTAGCATACACAGACTACTTCAACCAGGTCAATCTGCAACACCACCCCCTGTAAGGTCAAAGTCTGACAATCCAAAGCAAACTGCTAATGCTTTAAATACCTTCTTCACTGAGACCATCCAAACACTTGCTAATCAACTAACAGCCGATAGCTCTCCATTTCCAACCAATACTACTAACTCTCTTCAAACTCTAAATCTGCAACCTGTCCCAACTTCCCTCCTCTGCAACCTCTTATGTAAACTAAAACCTACTACCCCCTCAGCTGACCAGCTACCTGCCGAATACCTGCAAAAGGCAGCCAAAGTCATAGCTTATCCTGTATCATTGCTGATAAATAGAACGATACAAGAAAGCACTATTCCCACCATCTGGAAAATCTCCTACATTATCCCCCTACACAAGGGTGGAAACTCCAGAGAATATTCTAACTATCGTCCCATAGCACTACTTTCCCCATTAGCTAAAATAATGGAAAAGTGCATACACAGACAGTTACTAGACCACCTACTCCAGAACAATTTACTGGCCAAATTTAACATGGCTTCAGGCCTTTCCACAGTACAACAACTGCACTCCTATCCTTCACTGACAGCATCAATAAAACCCATAATAACAATCTTCTCTCTTCAGCACTTTTCATCGACCTTTCAAAAGCATTTGACATGGTCAACCACCACTTCCTTCTCAATAATCTAAAATCCTTCTCTGTGGACACAAAGACTATAAAATGGTTCCAGTCCTGCCTTGATAATAGACAGCAGTCAGTGCTATGGGACAACAACCTCTCATCCCATCTCCAAGTTACCCTAGGTGTTCCTCAGGGCTCTATATTTGGCCCCCTCCTTTTCTCAATATTTATCAATGACCTCAACCTAGCTATTCCTTTGACTAACTGTATACAATACGCAAATGATTCAACAATAATCTGCTCAGCTAAATCTCAATCCCAACTACAGACTCTAACTTAGACAATGTTCAATAAAACAGAAAATTGGTTTCTACAATGCTGCCTCCTCTTGAACCCCCAAAAAACAAACTCTTCCTCTTCACTCTTACCCATAAATCATTCCCAATGAATGTTTCAGTCTTATCCAATAATGGTACACTCATATCTCCCGATCCAACAACCAAATGTCTAGGGGTAACTGTTGATAACAACCTGAACTTTGAAACCCATATCAACAATACCATAAAAACTGTCAACAGGAAACTAGGCTCCCTCTATAGGATAAAACCCTTTCTCTCCCCACTAGCCAGAACCACTATTGTCTATTCCCACCTTATCTCCACACTTCTCTATGCTTCTTCCACATATACTAACTTGTCAAAAAATAACCTTAACGAGCTAGCCAATGCTTACAATAGCATTGCCAGATTTTCTACTGCTTCCTCCTTTAGGACCCATCACTGCCATAACCTGAAACAATTAGGCTGGTTAGAGCTTCTGAATCAGATTCACTTTAAACAACTCACCATTGTGTACAAAACCCTTTTCCAACCTACCAATACCCCAATACTTGTTAGTCTCATTACCCAATATAAGAACCTTTCAAATTTACACTCATCTAATAAACTACTATTATCAATATGTAAATCTAATAACATGGGAGGAGATGCTCTCTTTTCAAATGCAGTTGGAAAGTATTGGAACCATCTCCCCCATGAACTTAAATCACTGTCTTCATTTACACTTTTTAAACACAATCTGAAACTCTATCTTAAAACCCATTGGTTATGTCCCTGTACAAATCCAGACTAATCTCATACTATAACCGAAATACCCTCTCTAATTCCTGCTCTATCTGTGTCTTTTTAGATCAAGGCCTATCCTTGGCAAAAACATATCTTATCCTAATAGCGATAATTTAAAATACCTAGTTAAATTCTTCTTCTTATAATTCTAAAGCATCCTACCTAAGGCAGGCAACAACTATTATTTAAACTGTGAGCATTGCTGAACTGTTGAAATTTGAAGTATGTATTTGTTTAACAATTACTTTCTAGTTCCAATGAAGTCTTGTACATAAAGTCTAAAATATCTTATCTAGTGCTTGTAACATGTTTTTTGTATAAACTGTGAAGATTCCTGAACTGTTTAAAATTTGTAGTATTTAACTGTACAACAGCTAGTACCTGTATGTTAGTAGTCTAGTAATCTCTTGGAGCTTATCTCTTCGGGACTCTACTGAAAATGGACATAAGTCCAGTTAGATTATCCCGGTCAACAAATTTAAAATAAATAAGTAAATAAATTAGGGACAAAACATTTTCTTCCACAGTGTTGATTTTCCACCTTTGCCACAGAAGAAGTGCTGCTCAGACATAGTCAGAAATCATACATAAATACAGGAGACAGTTTGAGCTGCTACACATGTATATGTGTGACCTGACAAGTTTATTGGATATAGATCCAGTTGTGTATGTGTCTTAGGTAAATGTGAAGGCCATGCAAGTCCAGATAGCAGAATTATACTTACAGAAATATAGTAGACAGTATATCCTCAATCATGCATCTGAGTAATGGTGCCTCATTCCTCATACATATAATTCATATGAGCTCCACTATCTAAAGGGTTATAAGTGAGAGTGAATATAATGGGAGGTGGAGCAACAGTAGAAGTGTATGAAAGATCTTGTATAAAAACCCAGGACCATGTGTATGGCAGTCCTGTACTTACACCTGTTGCCACAAGAATATTGAAATAACACTTGTATATGTTTCAGTTCTTTGCTATAAACTGCGCTGCCACAACAGCACACCCTGCACTAGAAACTAAGACCATCTGTACTGCAGCCCTACATTTGCATCTGCTAACACAATACTAGTTACATGACATTCCCTAATTTCCTAATCATGTTTAAGGTCCCTGTGTTAACCACCATGCAGTGCCACTTAGAGTGCATGTGCAGTGCCCAACAGAATTAATTGAATGTACCTGGTTTCATTTATTAGCTGTCTGAGTTCTATCTGTAGGTGTTCAATGGCTGCAGATTCCGGGGAACCTTACTAACTAGAGTGCAATGCCACTAAGCTCATTTGCACAATGAAATACAGATATTATAACAATGTATTGTTTTTGACCTTTGCCCTTTTACAAACACCCTGTTTGCAGGTGTTCTATCTGGTTCCTGGGTGGGCAACTAGTCCAGTTTGCGCACTGCTGTGCTTCATGAAAACAAGATAAGTACAGCCAAACCTGATATTCATTTTCTCCATTCCCCATGTTTGCACTAAGCCACATATCACCCAAAAAAGTAAGAAAAGGAAAAACAAAGTAAAAAAAGAAAAGTAGATGAAATGAGGAAAAGCAATCTATGACATACACACTGCAAAAGGTTAGTACACACAACATATTTCTACATAGATCTGGATTTGAACTCTCACTACAATGAGCTTTCAGAACACAGTAAGGGTGCCTTATCCCTCCCTGCCACACAGAAACAGCTTTGCAGTAGGGAAATGAAACATAAACAAATGGGAAAGTATTTCAAATGAAGCAAAGCAATCTATGACATAAAAACTACAAAATGTTTTATAGTACACGTGAAATATTTCTACAGAGGTCTGGATTTGAGCTTTCACTCCAATAAACCTTCAGATCAGAGTAAGGGTGCCATACCTCTCTTTGCCACACAAACAGCTTTGCAACAAGGAACTGAAATCATTCTGCATACAACCAACTGCAACATCATCTACTGTAATGTCAAACCATACATCTGTTGTTTGTACATTTATTATTTTTGCATGTATTGCACTAAGTGATCACATAACCAGTTATGAGTATTGCTTGGAAATATGCAACTCTGTCTTACCTGTCTGTATTTGTTGGTCATTCTTCTCTTATCTGACCAGTAATCTGAGACATGCAGTCTGTAAGCCATCCTATATCATTGTCCTTAAATGATTGAGGATATTAAATGGCAATAATATAATATGCAGTTGTCAACAAATGAAGGGGAGGTTGGATGTTAATAAACAGAAGCTGTGAACTGTATGCTGCTTAACTACATTTCCAACCTTGACAAAATTACATCTAACACTTTGTAAGTCAAACCTGACACACCTACTTGATATAAGGCAGTCTGTATTGCTGTTGTGTTTTCATTCTCACTACCAGTAATCATTCACATTTGCAATCCAATAAAAAACAAACACTGAGGAGTGCCTGCACTATGTTTACATCAGAGACACTGAACCAAGTATTTGGGAATCAGCAATTTTAATGAGTTCACACCTCATCTGCATCTTCACCATGCTGCCAGCTGTGAATCTACACCATAAAAAGGCAACTGTGCAGCTAGGGAAACTGAAGATGAGGAGACTTGTTTATGAGGAGAACACAGAAAAGAGGCTATTATTTTGGGATATATTTGCACATTAGATTACTGAACTTGAGAAGGTATGCTTACAGTTTGTCATCTACATACTGCATATGGTGAAAACTAATGAAGAAAAATCTAGTTTTTATATTTATATATATATATATATATATATATATATATATATATATGCCATGGTGGTGCAGCGGTAGCGTTGTCATCTCACAACAAGAGGTTCTCTCATTCAATTCTAGGCTGGAGCACCTTCTGTGTGGAGTCTGCATGTCCTCCCTACGGTCGAGTGGCATTCGAAAGACATGCGTAAATGAGCGTGCCTTTGTTGAAAGTTAGGCATCGAGCTGGCACCTCGGCACCGTAAAAATCTACTGCCAGACAGCAGACCGGAGTTCCGTTCTGGCGACCCCTAACTGGGAAAAAACGAAAGAAGAGCAACATAGAGAGAGAGATTAGCAAAGGCTTTTACACTTTTATCTGTATGCATTAGTTAGAAGTGTACCGATAGCATGGGCATGTTTGGCAAGGCATTTCACAGGTATACATGACTGGCAATACCTTAACATGGAATGTTCTGTTTTTAATCTGTAGATGTTTCAGGACAGTTCATTTGATAGCACTTTTAACATTTCAAAGATGGTTTGTTAGCAAAATGTGCCATTTGCTTATTTTTTTGGGGATGGGCAGCAAAGATCAAGTTCTGTTATAGCACAAACAAGGATATGTTGCTATTGTTACTCTCTTTTTTTTTTTTGCATCCAGCCTGTTTGTATTTCAAATCTGTAGATGGTTTATGTTTCTCTGTGGGTAATACTGAAATCCTAATTTTTCTGTTTTATCTGGGAACAGTTATTTTGTAGTTATGTGATACTTATGTGTATTATCCTTCTGTTGTCTTTTAGGACCCCTAGGGCTATGCCAGCCAGGTGTCTCAATAATTGAAAATCACCCTTCACTGATCCTGAGAATCAGGTCATTGCTGAAGCTTTTAGGTGACATAATGCCTTCCTGCTTGAGAAGGGACATGGAGATATATCAGGAAGAATGCAAATGTGGCAGCAGATAGTTGCATATGTTAATGCAGTGGGTGGCCACAACAGGACATATGACCAGATATGCCATAGGGCCACTGACATGATTTCATCTGCATGTAGGAGAGCAGCTGCAGTGGCCTGTGATCAGATGGGTAGCAGTGTTGGCTGCTACAGAGCCATCGCTAACAGTAAAAGAAGAGTTCCTGTCCACTGTCAGGTATCTAGGCAGCACCCATGAAAATGCAGAACAGCATGTTCTTGACATTGGTGCTACTGTTTCAGGGACTGCAAGCATGTATCAGGAGAAGCTTCCAGGTAGGATTTTGTATCATATTTGTTAAATATTGTTGTATAGTAAAGTAATTTAAATAAATATGTTTGTTCTGTTTCACAGAAATTTTTTTGAGGGGTGGATTGAAGATTGCTACAGTTAACAACACATTCTGATTGATTACACATGGGCTTAGGTTGGAGATGTCATCCAAGTTCTTGTTGAAAGTATAGTTAATAGACGTATAAAGGCGGAAAAGTATTACTCCATGTTTTACTGTTAATTGTGAGGATGTTGTCCTTACCTTTTGCTTAGCTTCGTCCAGGACCATCTGGCATACAGATGATGCCATCATATGTTCATAATAAGTAAAACATTTTCATGTCAGTACTGATGAGCAATTCAAAGAAATATTTTAGTGTGTGATGTTGATGTTAGGACTGCTGTGTATATTGCTGTACTGTCTTATAGTGGCTGCACTGTTATTTTGTTAGCATATATTGGACTATAATAATGTAGGTATTAATTGTTCCTGTGTTTGTTGCTTGTTATCACAGGTGATCCTAATAGTGGAAGTGCAGGACTTCTACCACCTGATGTCAGAGTATTAGCAGACTATGACTATGATGATGGCCAAACAGTGTGGGGGTGCAGAGGCTGAATCTGACACTGAGGTTGACATATAGCCATCCCCTGAAATTCCATCGGACACAGCCAGTATGCCTACACCTACCCATTCCAGTCAGCCCACAGATACTGGACAGTTAGAGGGTGAGACAATCAATAATGGAAGTGTGGTTACTGTGGCTTCAGTACACATTTACTCTGGCCATAACTAAAGTGTGGGCAAGGTGCCACACAGGAGGGTTGTTAGGGGTGCTTGAAGGAGGCCTGCTGTCCATCCTCCACCTGATCCAAGTGACTCTTCCCATGCCAATCACCATAGGTTTAGGGCTGTCATGGAGGCACAGGCACGTTCCTATAGGTGGTCCAGTGAAATGCTTTCTGCTGTAGATGTAGCACAGACAGACATGCATGACTATCTCAACCATGTTGCAAATTCAATGGATTGTATGAATGACATGTTGGAATGAGAGGTGTCTGTGATAAAACATCTGCTGGGAGGGGGACAGCATCCTCATGGGCATAGGTCAGCCACATAATCTGCTATTAGACAATGTGGCCATGTCCAATCACACTCCTGTTGTGGCAGTACTTTCAGTTTTCCATCAGTAGGTGAGCTGTCCACACCCAGACATGGCAGGCAATGGGGTCATGGTCCTGGGCATACTCGTGAGGGGAGCTCATCCAACAGACATCAGCCACATTCAGGTAGCAGCAGTGCATCTAACCGTGGGCATGGAAATGCCAGTGCAACTCCTGGCAGAGCCAGCTCTCATGGTGGAGGGTTACAATGCTCAACTGTCACCTCTATCATGCACAGCTCACACCTGTCTGATGTACCAAGATGCAGAACTAGCACAGAGCTTGGTTGGGTTCATGCAGACACTCGTTCACCAATTTCACCTGGAGAACCCCTACAGACATACACACAACAGTTACATGGTTCAGCCATGCAGCTTAAAACTCACTTTGTCTCACTGGCCATCTGTTGCTTTATCCAAATGTCTGCCTGCTTCTTTTTCTTACTCACGCACACTCACCAACCTGTTGTGTCAGCCTAGATTTTGTGTCCCCCCCAACACCCTGTGCAAGTGATGACAACTGTGCCATATCCCTGTTTTGTACATTTTAGACTCAGGGATAGATGATCTTTGTGTCTGATGCCCAGGTTGCATAACTGACTTAGTGCTTAGTATATCTGCCTTTGTGATGTTGAACTGATAGTTCTACTTTTGACGTATATTGGTCTTAGAAAGTTAGACAGTTGATTGCATCAAAATTTTCCAACTTTATTTTGAATGATCTTGTGAGGGTTGTGAAGTCTGAAACTGCAATGTGTATCATTACTTTCCTACTTTTCTCTTTAATGAATTTCCAGTACAAATGTATGGTGCTAAACTGAGGGCATGCAGTGACCATCATTACTTTTGAGACGTATGACTGTGTGAAGCTTTGATGACCGAGGCCTACTACTTAATAATGGACCCATACAAGTCAAATAAGTTTCTTTTGTCACATGTTAAGGTCATTTCTATATAAGTCTCCCACCTTTTAGTTGCTTACATTACCAAATAAAAATGCAAGGATATGCTAGTCATTCATATTACTGCACAATACACTCCAGGTTCAACACTTACCTTGTAAATCCAACAGTTGCAACAGTTTCAGTTCAGGGCTGACTCTGTCTGATGCAAGCAGTGCACAGCCAATACATGGGGAAGTAAAGCCTGTGAGATTTGCCTGGCATCAATGTTACTATATGTATGTGCATAGGAGGAAAATTTTAGGCCCTTAGGTGGTGAGTAAGTGTGCTATGCATTGTCTGTTAGCCAATGCAAGGGGATATTGAGCACACCTATGTCTGCCAACATGCATAAGAGCTGCTACGTCTGCCTCTGACTCCTCACCTGCATGTGGATGTGGTGACCTTGACAATGGTGGTGGGATGTGTGGTCCTTCCCCTTGTTGATCCTGCTGAAGCTGTTTGCTCAGGATGATGTTGTGTAGTATGGCACATACTGTAAATATTTCAGGACATGCCCATGGATTGCACTGTAGGGCTCCCCCAGATGCTTCTAGGCAATGGAACTGTGACTTCAGCAGCCCAAATACATGCTCTATGATATTTCTGGTTTGAACATGTGCCTCATTATGGTGTTCAACAGCAGGTGTGTATTAATTTCTGATGGGTGTCATCAGCCATGGTTCCAGTGCATAACCTGTATTCCACAGTAAATGACCATGTGGAATATCCCCCCAGTGAACATCTGATACAGTTGGGAGGTGTGCCAGATATATGAGTCATGGTAACTGCCAGGGTTGCCAGCACATACATTCAAGATGATTCCCTTGGCATTACACACAGCTTGGTGGTTAACAGAGTGAAAGCCCTTCCTTTTACTGTAGAGCCTTCCCTGTTCCCCAGGTGATGCCTTAATTTCTACATGTGTGCAATCTATGGTACCCAGTACTTCATGGTAGTGTGCTACAAGGTAGAACTCCTACATGTTTCTGGCTCTATCCTCAGGAGTATGGGGAAAATATATGTAGTCACTAGCATGTTGGATCATAGTACTCAAAAACTGATGGAGAATTGTGGCTGCTGATGCCTGTGGCACCCCCAACATGCCTCTGAAAGGTACCTGTAGCTAAGATTCTAAGTGCTACACATACCTTTGTCTACACTGGGATGGGTTCCCCTCAATTTGCCCTGACTCTGAGTTGAGGACGACAGAGATTGCAGAGTTCCTGCAGTGTGTGTCTGTCCATGCTGTAGAGCTCTATAATTTCCACATCATGTAGGTTGTGATAGGTTACCTGGGATCTGAAAACTCTTCTCCTTCTTGGTCTTGGTATATTAGCAGCAGCAGCAGCATAGACTTCAGCCTGTTGGGCATACACATGAATTAAAGCAACAGCAGCCCCTAATATTGTTTCTGTGTAGACTCTTTTCCACGGCTGTATTCCAATGGGTTTTGGAATTCACAAGGTTAAACAGCACTGAGTCTACACAGTTGCTTTATAGCTTGTTGAATAGTTCCTCCATCTTGGATTGATTGATTAGCATACAATTCAGCTGCTTTTGGTGTAATTTGCATGCCATGGTGTTTACCTTGCTTGTGCAGTTTGTGTAATGACACTTACTGAGTCCCAGAATAGTGCACTACCATGTGCACATCATGGTGAGATGATCACATGGTGTAACAGGCCATGTAGACTTTATAGAATCTGGCCAAAAGTTTAATTCACACCATCTTAGCCATAAGCTATCTAATACATTGCAACACCAGTCTAATTTTCACCTCCTATTCCGTTAAACAACTAAAGGTATAATGCGTTATGGATGGTCATCAAATGCATGCAGCCTGTTTAGTGGAATGCATCTGTAATACGTTAATATGTTCAGCAGATGATAATCTCTTCTGCAATTAACATGTCAGTAATTAATACCTTCTTGTTTGTACTCCAACAACTCTTCATTAAAAAATACAATCTGCAACATCTGCTTAATTTTGTAACTGTACAAAATCAAGACTCCCCTTTGCATATCTATTAAAACTGTAGCTCGCACTGTAGTGATTTAGAGACATATGCTATTGAAATTATTTGTGGCATGTGCATCATGACTAAAATACATGTAATTAAACACTTCAGAACTGGAGCAGAATATGAAGAGTACACATTACTTTATATTGGTTAGGGGTTCCTGTCAGCACCTCTGGTCAACACAGTTGTCAGTTCCTAAAGATTTGTGAGTCCAAGAAATTATAAATCATATACGGATTGCTTGGACTCATTTTAGGAAAGTGCTGTATGCACACTTTGTGACTAGTTATGGTACAGATATTCAAGTATCAGGTGGAAAAAGGCAGAGGAATGATTCTTAGGAATATACAAAAAAATGACTGCCTCACATTCTGTCAGATTCCATTGTCCATGTCATGCACCCTTGATCAGTGTTACATTTTTTTCTTTTATAGTCTGTCAGTGGTGGATTTCTGTCCTCTCAGCATATAAGGACTGACTTCTCTGCACTTCATCCATCCTGCAGGCAAGTGGACTACAGGTCCAGTCCTGTAACGCATATCTGTACTGAATGATGTATCGTGAGTCCCCTTTCCCCTTCAAATGTCCCATCATGTGTGTCAGTAAATGATTTAGCCTTTTTGCACATCTACTCTGCCTCTTGAGTTGTGTGCTTTGTGTTAGATATCCAACCACTTTGTTTTAGATATCTGAACTACACTTGTGTTATGCTAAAGAATAATACCTGAATGTTGTAGCACAGAGTGAGTTACTGAGAGTACCCCCAGTATTTTCTATTACTGAATTTCACCTGTGAAAATGTGTCTAGTGCCACTCTAAAGTCTACTCTGCCTTCCTGCCAAACTTCACAGTTCCATTATTCTGGAGTGTCACTTTAGCAATGCCATATTTCCTGTAATGGCTATAGGGGATCGGTAATGGAACTCTGTATCAAATTTTGCCATCATACATTTGATGGAAGAAGGTATGGGAGCACAATTTGATACAATATTGTTAGGTACCAAGTGTGCTACAGAGCTGGGCAAAATTACCACAAAGAATGTAATCAATGCATTTTGAAGCTAGTGTGGTAAGATTCAGAAAGTAGAAATGCTAGCTAAAAATTATGTAACAGCTATTGGATGTCATTTCTGGATAGGAAAATATTATGGAATATGCTAAGGAATGAGAAACTAATTTGGTAAGAAATACAGTTTCACTTTTTGAGCGGAACATTTTCACAAATAGAAAGATAATAAAAACTAGCATCTCACTTCATTCACGTGACAGGAAGAGGAGACATTTGTTTAGAGGTATATATGGTACATCTCATTGATTATCTTTACTTCATGTAGATCTCGCACCTTAGGTTTTTTGAGAAATAATTGTGGAGAATGATCATAGAATAGAAGTGTAAATAATGTTAACAGATAAGAACTACTAGGCCTGTCATCTGTCTATTTCTTTACTTTTCAGAGAAGTTTCAGTTACATTTTTGTCTTGATAATCTTAACAAATATTTTATCTATTTCCTACTCACACACTGATACTACTGTTCACTTTTCTTCTGCAGCCTCTTTGGAGAATATGTTTCAAGTATATACTTCATTATCTGAAAAAAAAAAATGCTTCTTTGCCTTCAACATTTCCAGTACTGACAGATCTCAGAATCATGAAAATGTGGTCTTTGTCTACCCTACTTACACTTTTGACATTTTATAATTGCTGGAATGTCCCCTTCTTTCCAATCTCTTACACTGTAATAAATTTTATATTCTGATACCTTCTTGTATAACACCTGTACTTGTTTTTGCCCTGTTGTTGGGCTTTGACAGCTTCTTATTAAGTAGTTATGACCTCCAGAAATATGCACATATTTCCACATAACCCTTATCACTTGTTCATACAGTGACCAAATGATTCTATTGGTATTTTGTATTTCTATCTTTAAATAAGGCTCAGCATTCCTGTGACTACCTTTGCATCCCTGGCATCTCCTTGGAGTATTCTTAGATAATATGTCATGGTAAATCTAGGATTACTTATTACTCTGAATCAGTTGAAGATTTTACAGCTGTGTATGTAATCCTTCTTTGGGTCCCTCTCATATCAGTCCATAATTCTGTAAAGTGTTACAATGAATATTAGAGGCCATTGCTAGTATTTATTCTGCAATACAAGTGGTCACCTCCACATTTTTGTTGGGTCATAATATGTAGAATATCTCATAAGACCTGAGTGACAGCTGACATTAAGATTATTTTCAGCACTGGATCCATATCTGGCTGATGCCATATACATGGATTTATTAGTTATCAGGGTAAGTGAATTGATTCAAATGGGCCTTTTTATTCAACAACTGAGGTGACATAGAAAGTAATACCTTGAAAATCTCAATAAACATGTTATTAATGGCTACACACAGTGCTGATAACGATACATTTAGTGAGTATGTTCGAAATAGAATTAGGTAGAACTGCAGCCTTATAATACACAGGACTTTACTTAAGCATATTTATATAAAGTATAGTGATAAAACTAAATTATACTAAATCACAACAAAAACAGAACTCCTCACTTCATATTAATCTGCTATTCCTTGTTTTATATGATGTCCTATGAGATTAGAAAATGGAATCTATACCATGCTGGTTTCATCATCCACAAAAGATGAATTTGGGAGTCTTCTAGTAATTGTAGGTGGAAAAGTGATGCAGTCTTGTTCATCTCTGGATTCTTGCTCCAAAGTAAAGGCTTGCTTCTATTTGTAAAAATAATGCCCTGAAATAAGTTAGATATCAAAATGAATTATGTGCTTTTTTCATCTGTGTTATGAAAAGGATCATCTTTGTATACTTGAAGCCAAGGTTGTTGACTTCTCACTTAATGATCACAATACCCAGCTGCCCCTGAGAACATTATAATACAAATAAGGTAAGAGGCTATTTCACAGTAGATATAAAAAGTAGACGATTCCATGCCCCCTCCTGCATGAGTACTCTGTCCCCACACCTCTGATATTTAAAAATTATTGACATATGAGTTAAAGCCAAGTGGGAAGAATTAGAAACATGTGTATTGTTTTTATACATGTCTACTGACATTAAACTTTTAATTGCTCTTGAGAAAATAAATTGACTGCTGCATCCAACTAGTTATCCTAGTTATGAACTCATGCTATCTCTTGTACAAGGTATGAAAGCTTATTTGTGATGATCACCCAGTGAAACTACCACAGGACTTTCTTAGTAAGGTCTGTAAACACTAATCTGCAGATCTGACTAAGGTTCCCTGATTTCTGCTTCAGATTTAAGACGTTGGATTATTCTACTTTAGAATTAGTGCATTGTGACTCACAGTTTTCTTCATAGGTGTGAACTCAGCAGCTGGGCAGCTTAAAGAACCACTTGATTTGATTCAGAAGTGACCTATATTTTTGTGCATACCACATGTTATTGCTAGTTTGGAGTTTACAAAACTGTTGTTTCCAGGGAATAAAAAATATACCAATGAATATTTTCTGTTTGATACATCAGAATTAAGTATTGTTATGGGCTTGTTGGTGTGAGAGATATATGGTGTAATTGATAAAATGTAATTCCTAATGGTATATGCCACAGTCTCATATCTGACTTTGAATAAGGTAGGAAGATGGCAGCCTTTTCAGGATGTCCATTGCCAAATGGGAAGGATGCTGACGGATCATTTTACTGTCCAATTAGATCCTGAAATAGGGGCAAGCTGTTAGCATGGAGCTGAGCAGATAACTACTATATGCCTGGATGCTGATCTCAAGTAGGTGGGTCAATGGTAGCTATCCACTGAGCTCCAATGAATAGTCAGTTATTTGTCTTGGTTTCACCTAGGCTTGTCAGGGTGATGATGATAATCCTTTTTTGGTGTAGAATCCCTGTTCATAAGGTAATGACCGTAAGCCCTATGCCACTTGATATTTTGTGCAATCATCTTGGACTCTTTGGGTCATTTATATATATTAGCAATAGTGCATTCCTTATAGAGCAGCATCCAATTAATAAGGACATAAGCTGTTAATGGGTGGCTGATGTATACGCCATGTCTTTGGGTACCCGCATCTTGCAACTCAAAAACTGTGTGTCTAATTTTGTGTTTGATCTGCTTGCAGGATTGCCTTCATGGAGATCTGTATAAAATGGCTGTTGTATGCAGTGTTGCATGGGATGTCTATAATTTCTGGTTCCTGTGTATGAATAACAAACAAGAGTGAAAACTCCATGATTGTGTTACACTACCTTGATATCAGGGATGGACATAATTATTCTTCCAGTTATCAATGACATTAGCCCTCCCAGACTGTATTGTGTTATCAAGGTTCTGCTTAGAATAGTAAGTCCCTGACAGACTCCCTTCCTTCTTGCAGGAAAGTGGATGTCTTTTACTCTCTCTGTTGTTTATGCAGGTCAGTGATTAGTCTGAATCCACACTCACTGACACTGGCATGCTAGATGCAGTTGTGTAGAGTTCTGAAGGAATTCAAGTTCTGCCTGTATTATAGGCATGGTATACATTCTTAGTTGTTGCCCAAGCCTGCTGGCAAGCAATAGGAAATAGATTTTTGGGGGTGCTTTCTCAAAAATCTCTGGCATGGGGACAATCATAGGGAGGTCTACCATACAAGCCCCACATTATTTAACTGAGCAAAAACAGACCTTCTTACTCTGATGTTAGGTTCCAGTACTTCTACTTCTGTTACACTGCATATCCTCCTGCAATGCAGTCCTTATACTTATTGCTTTGCATGTGGGTCTCTAGAGGCATGCTGTCGTACCTCTCATCTGTCCAGATTTTTGCAGAATGTCCAGACTTTTGCCTCATATTTTTAGTCTGTTCTTCATAAAATGTGTAATTTTCTGGATTTTTGTGGCAAATCAGTGAGGATTGAATTCACTAAATAATGACGGCATTTCAGTTTCAGACTTCATATCCTTCATAAAATGCATAGCAACACAAGACCTTTTATTATAGCAACTTTCCAAGTTTGTAATAGCGATATTAAAAATCTGTCCATATTTTTGGGGCATTGTCCCCCTATTATTTTTAGCTTTGTCCAAATTTTTGTGCTAAGAGGTTGAGAACTATGCATTCTGTTTAATGCTCAGTGCAAAATGGCATTACAAAAACTTCAGTTCGGTTATATGCCTGTATCCCTTATAACATGAAAACCATAAATGGTGTTTAGGACCAGTAGCTTTTAGTTAACATGGGGGTAATTGCAGTACAATAACTGTTATTATTTATTTTCAGCTAGAGACTATCGCAGGTTGCATGCCAAACAAGGCAAGGTGTAATGATGGCTTTAAGTTAGTGGGACATTCCCTGATATAACAATGGCGGACAGTCGTTATGTTGTTTTCCAGGAAATGTCAATGCTTGTAAAAAGACTGCTTCTCAGACGTAAAAGAAGCAGTGGTACATGGATAGTACAAGGTATCTGTAAACAGAAACAGGCCAAATGCTTTGAGTATTCCACGGTATTATCTGCTGGGAGTGAGAAAGCCAAATAATCAGCAGCTATCATTATTTTAGGGGGAATTGTATCTCATATCCTATTATGACCCATAAGATTGACAGTGAAAAAAACAGATCAAAGAACTAAGTACAGATTAGCCAGCTAAGTAACAGTTTGCATACTCATCAGCCTTTTGTGGGTTTCAGACTAGAAAAGATTTTTTGCACATTCCTACCCAAATTTTTCAGAAACTTAGAGAGAGCTAAACTGTTCCCTGAAGTATTTCAGATTGTATTAATTTATTTTATCTATGTTATTTTACATTTGTTTACCAGGATAGTCTGACTGGACACATGTCCTTTTTCAGCAGAGGCCCAGGGAGAAAAGCTCTACAAAGAAAATACAATAGAAATAAACAGGAGTACAATACACAGGTAACAATACAAGATAATGCAGTATAAGCTATAAGTAAACAAATTTAGGCTAGTTCCATTTACACATAACATTAGTTATTCTCTAAGAAATGGCATTCAAACAAATAATACTTCAATGGATTGCTATGATATATGATAGGACAATGGACCAACCACGGTTTTGGGTAAATATCTATTATTGTTGGTTATATAATACAGTAATTTAGTAAAAAAATCTTGGTGTAGTCAGTGCTTGTTTAATCTTAGGAATGAAGGTAGTGGTGTAAGTAGAGATTATATAGGTATCAGGAATAGTAGCTGAAGACAGAGTGAGCATAGACACCTTTAGGTTATGCTGAGGTAGTGGCAAGGCTAGAGACGGAGAGGGTGCAGTTAATCAGGGGTAGAGCAGGGGCACAGCCATCCTGGTTAACAGGTGCCTTTGTAGAGTAGTTTTAAACTGAGCTAGGGATATAGAGCTAGTAATACTTTTTGGTAGTGCCTTCCAGATTTTTCTTATGCAGTTTTGGAAGAGGGAATCACCTGCCTGATTTTTGGAGACATTGATTTGAATATGGTGCTTATTGGTGGAGCGTAATGCTCTGTTTGTAGTATAAGGTTGTAGTATGGATTGTAGGGCAGGTATTTTCTCAGAGTCAGAGAAAACTTTGTGGGCCATTGTTAACTGAATAAAGTGTAGGAGTTGGGAGAACTCTAACCAGATAAGTTATTTGAGAATGAGGCAATGGTGGGTTCAAGCTGGAGAGTTTGTAGCATATCTGGCAATTTTGTAATAACATGATTCGAGGTTTTTGTATCTCCAATTTCTTTAAGTTTATTAGTATGAGAGCTGCGTACAGCAGAGTAGACGTTACGTGGGATTAGGCAATGGCAATCCTGGTATTCTTTTTGAAGTAGTGTTTGTTCGTATATAATGTACCAAATGTTTATGTACTTTTTATAGTCTGGGAAATGTGTATATCAAATTTAAGTGTGCAGTCAATTTCTACTGCTAGAAGTTTGGTGTGAGTAGATGGGGATCTACTAGTGTTATTTACTGAAGAGATATGAAATGTGTGACTGGGAGAGACAGAATTATCGGGATGGAATACCATAAGTTTAGTTTTATTAGGGTTTAAGATTAGTTGATTGTCAGTGAGTCAGGATTCTATTGAGAGAAATGCTTTTTGTGTTAGAGTCTGAAGTTCAGGTAGTGAAGGTGCAGCACATATAACTGTTGAGTCAACTGCATATTGTATGAGGGAGGCCAGGGGGGGTTGACAAGTGGAGGTTATTGGTAAATATTGAGAATTGAAGTGGACCTAAGATAGAGCCTTGGGGAACTCCAAGGGTCACTGGCAAGAGGGGGGATAAGGACTGTTGATAAGACAATGCTTTCTGGCGTCCAATGAGGTAATCTTGGAACCAGGCAAGGGTAGAGTTACAGATGTTTAGTTCAGAGAGGACATTTAGAAGTTTTGTATGTGAAACCATGTCAAAGGCTTTGATAGGTCAAGTAAGATAGAAGATCCAAAGTTATTGTTGTTCCTATGACAGTGTTAGTAAATGACATTAGTGTGGTCATTGTGCTATGGAATGGTCAAAAACCATGCTGGGTGTTTGTTAGGAGTTTATTGGTAGTTAGATAGTTAGTAACTTGCATATGAATGACTCTCTTTAGAATTTTAAACAGTGGTGATAATATTGCTATTGGTCGATAGTTACCGAAATCAGTTGAGGAGCCACCTTTATGCAAGGGTATAATGTAGCAGGTTTTCCAAATGGAAGAGACTTTTTGTTTTGCAATGGGCCCATTGATTAGTATTGATATAGGATAGGCTATACCATCTGCTGCTAGCTTTAGGTACTCAGCAGGTAAGTTGCCTGCTGTTAGTGTTTGGGGTTTTAGTTTTTTGCAGTAGTTTTTCTATAGTGTTTGTTGCTACAGGTTGTAGGGAGAAGGTTGAGTTAATAATGGCAGTGGTAGTGGTAGTTTTGCAAGGAGAGGGGGGTTGTTTGTTGGATAGTACTAAGATGGTTTCAGTGAAGTATTTATTAAATTGAGTAGCAATGTTTTCTGAGTTATTTGTAGTGGTGGGAGGGGGTGTATTGATTTTGCCTGGTTGAAGGATATTATTTATTGTTGACCAGAATTTTTGTGGGTTTTTATGGTGCTTGATTTGGATTTCAGATTGATTTGGATTGCAGCAATTTATTTTGTCTTGCTTAATTTGTCTCTTTGCTTTATTTCCAAGTTCCTGGTAGGATTGGAGAGCAGGTTGGGGCTTTGTTTTAATCCAGGTTGCCCAAGCCTTTTCTCTAGCTTTAAGGAGTGTTAATGTTTCCTTTTTTAGCCATGGAGCATAGTTAGATTTGACACGTATAAATCTACTGGGGGCTTGAGAATTTAGTAAAGAGAGGAAGGTGGAGTTGAAATAGTCAACTGCTTCCTGTAGTGGTAGCTGTTTCAATGATGTCCAGTTACTCTGTTTAATACGTTTATTTGGAGTTTGTGTTTTTTGTTTCGTGTTTGTAATAGTGTGGGTAGTTTAATTGGCTGTTCTACTTAAGTTCCTTAGTACACAGAATTTTGCCCTGATCACTCCTGGGATGGAATTCAAAGAGAAGCAGTGCATTCATGCACATGGTCTGCATAGCCGGGCAGCACTGCATGTTTGCAAAAGAAGGCAGTGAATATTCAGACAAAAGCACACAGCACTTATGAGCAACTAGCTGCACTCAATGGTATGTAAATGAGCCAGGCAGTAATTATGCAACTGGACCTTAGATAGTTCTGCTGTGCAAGCAGACAAAACTGTACAATGAAAAGCATACTGAAAAGCAGAGGAATAATCCACAGACTGACCACAAGCCACTTAGTGCAATCTTATGAAAACAGAAACTGTAATCATAGATTGCTAAACCACAATATAAGGCAGTACTCGTCACAGCTAGACAGTGTGCACTACTGCCTTGTATGCTAGGAAGGTACTACATGGTGCAGAATGCAATGTAGCTACATAACATTTGTAGTTATGCTGCTAAGGTCTCGACAAGTGTTAGAGTCATAAAAAAAAAGAAAAGGGTACATGGTAAAGTAAAGTAAGAAGAAGGAGAGAAGCAGCCAGACAGTGGGCTATAAAGATAGCAAATAGAAGTTTTTAGGATGGGGAAGGAGCGAAACATTTTTGAGGTGATAGGGCTTTATTTTTTGTTTTCGGTAAACAGCAGAGAAGATGGGGAAGGCTGAAAGGTGGAGAATGCATTTTGAGACAGACAAACACAGAACAGCAAAAACAGAATGGAGTGCATGGTTATGCAACCATTAGGAGTGGTAGACTTTGAAGAACAGAGAAACACAGAACAGAACAACAGAAGAGCAGAAAAGCAGGTAAGTGAAGAGAAGGGGGCAGGTGCCGCAAGCAGAAGGTGTTAAGAAACATGATGCATGGCAGAAGCCAATCCATGGTAATAAAATACCAATTTCAGAGCTCTGTGTGTGGTACTCAGAATGCTGAAGGTCATGTGTTAAATTTTTAAGAAACAGTTTGCTTCAGTTGTTTGGAAAGAATAACTTTTCTTTTGTTCCTGAGCTTCTCACAGAACCTTCTGTTCGGCTCTTCAGCCTAGTGTTGAGGAGGAGAGAACAAAATTAGAGAGATGCACCAAGTACCAGAGAACTTAGCTACAGCGCTCACATAGAGGTTGTACAAGTGCTGACGTTGAGGGTTGAACGACAAACAACATATTGGGCACAAGAAGAAGAGAAGAACACATTGCTGTGAATAGGCTGAGAAGCTGCCATGTTCCCTCTGGTTACAGCTTAAATGGAGATAACCAGTATCCATCAGCACATGATGGATCAGGGTAGCCGATAGTTTGGGCATCATAGGAATCAGAAAAAACACAAAGATATTTGACCAGAGGCCATGTGTGCTTTGCAAATAATCATTTTCAAGATCTTCCAACCTTTTCAAGGAGGACAAGGCTTTTTTATCTTAGACTGTAGTTTAGGACTGTCATCCATTTGTCAAGCTATGGAGTCATGTTGCTTGAAATGCAAGGGCACTCTATTCCAGATCAAGGGAATGCAGTGGGGAATGAACCTCTCTCCATTTAGTTTTATTTATTATCTGATGTAAATTGAGAGTTACTGATCTAGTGATGGCTACATTATTTGAGGTATAAGAGTAGTTCTCAGATAATAAGGTGTCTAAGGGCATGCAATGTAAGGCAAAGGTTTCCCCTCTACTTTATGATACAGAGTACAGGGATAGTGCTTTCAGTCTTTTCTGATAAATCATTTTTTTTTGCTTTTTGATATGTCAAGTGAGATACATTACAAAGGGTGCTTTACATGTAGTCACCAAAGATTAAAGAACCAAGGAACTTGGTGGACTGATGCTAGACAAACAATTCAAGTAAATCTGCTAGTCATTCTAGAAGGGTCTCCAAATACGACACATTTCTGTCCTTTGCTTCCTCCATCTCAGCCTCCATCCCCTGCTTTATCTGTGGCTGGGCCACTTCAGACAAAACTGTCGAAGTACCAGCCAATGAAGAATCAGAATTCCCAGCCTCATGAACCTCATGAAACTAAACCACAACCTTGGTAGTGGTAGGACATGTGGGAGGTACCAGTGAAGCAAATCTATCATCTGGACCCATAGTTTGAAGACAAAATGGTAAGCCACTCATAAGACAATGTATCTTAACATTGGAATAATGACTCTAAGGCATGTCAGCCCCTGTGTGGTGAGTTAGCGATGACTGGCTGCAACCCTCCTGCCTCATGTGGAAGGCAGCACTGTTTGCATCGTGTTCTTCTCATGCTTAGAGAAAAGGACACTATGAAATGATGATAAATACAATGTAAAATATTAGAAGAATATATCCTATCCTGTGTTTTTCATTACCTGTATGACAGATAGCAGGCAAGGGGACACCAGGTTTTATACTGTCATTCTGACATTGTGGAGTGTGACCGTAATCCAGAACAGGGCCTTCAGAAGCCCACACATTACACATAGACATATCACATCAAGTACCACCACCACTTAAACCATCATCTCTGCCTCACATGGGAGACCCACACAGTCCTATGCCTAACTCCTGGGATGCCCATTTCAACAGGTCTATATTATATTAGCAAAAATCCTTTTAAGGGAATGCGAAAACACTGACATGTATTGCAGGAACCGCGAATATGCCAAACGTACTAAACCGCGAAATTCAAAAAGTCGAAGTGTCATGGTTGGCCCGTCTGCGGTATAGCTCTGTAAGATAAGTGTGAGATAGTTACGGACCTTAGGGTTAGTGTGCGGGTTAAGGTAAGTACATAGATAGGTAATGTATGTAAGGTTTAGTGTAGGGTTAAAATTAGGGTTTTGTTAAATGTATGTGTGTGGATTATTTATTTTGTTTTGGTATATCTCTGTAGGGTAAGTGTGCGATAGTTACGGACCTTAGGGTTAGGGTGCAGGTTAAGGTAAGTGCATAGTTAGTAATGTATGTATGGTTTAGTGTAGGGTTAGAAGTAGGGTTTTGGTTAGTGTATGTATGTGGTTTATTTATTTTATTTGGGTAGGCAGTATGTAGTGGGAGGTGGAGTTGGCTGACTATGGGGATTCGACTTTTTGAATTTCTCGGTTTAGTAAGATCTTCATATTCGCCATTCACGCAATACGTGTCAGTGTTTTCACATTCGCTTAAAAGGATTTTCGCTAATATAATATAGACCCCATTTCAACTACCTTCTAGTAGCAACAACAGTTCCACACATAGAAAAGCAAGGTCCCATCCCTGCAGGTCATCAACTCAGTACCTGCAATGTTCTCTTATCCTAGTGAAGCCTAAAGGTGATGACTCAGGTCATATCAAGTATTCATGTTCATAAATGCACCATGACTAGGGCCTAGTAGGGGTGGCCACGGTGGTGCAGCGGTTAGCGTTGCTGCCTCACAGCAAGAGATTCTCTGGTTCGATTCTCAGCTGGGGTGCCTTCTGTGCTGAGACTGCATGTCTTCCCTGTGGTCACATGGGTTTCTTCCGGGTGCTCCGGTTTCCTTTCACATCCCAAAGACATGCTGTAGGTGGATTGGACACTCTAAATTGGCCCTAGGTGTGAGTGTGTGTGCCTTCTGTGGAAAGTTGGGCACCAGGCTGGCAACTCAACAACATAAAACTCCACTGCCAATCATGAGCAGACAAGTGATCCTCTGTGGCGACCCCTAACCAGGAAAAGCCAAAAGAAGAAGAAGACTAGGGCCTAGTAGGCACAATATAAATTGACCATCTATTCAATAAAGCAATGCCTTGCTGTCCTTTATGCATTATACATATGTGTTCTGAAAGCTACTATTCTCCCAAATATTATCTGAAAATGGTGTAAATTTCATGGGAAACAAATTGATAGCTTGTGAGTTAGGCCATCAATATGATTTCTGAATCGTGGCTACTCACAAAATAGCAAGAATTATGTACCTGCACAGATACAGTTGTTATAATCAAAAGTACATAGCAATGGCCAGGTTAACATTGAGCCTAAAATGCTGACATGCACAACAGAGAAATAAGAACAGCCAAAGCAATACATGATTTTTTTGCGGGGACAAGCCCTTCTGTACCACCCTTACCCCCAGTTAATTATATATACCAGCTGTGAGATTTTTTTTTAATTTATTTATTTTAGTTTGTTTACCAGGGTAGTGCATTGATCACTACTGAACTACAATGAGGAATGGGCCAATTCCCCAATCCCCGCTGATCTGCAATCACACATAATATATTTTCTGATTACTACTCTATTTTGGTGTTACAGATTTTGATATTTTCAGGTCAATGTATAGCAGCTGAAACATTTGGGCAGTCAACAAAGTAGCACAGACCCGAAAGTGCACAGATTTCCACAACAATTGTATGACTATGAACATTTAGAAGCAAGCATAGGCAGTAGGCTGTGCATTATGTCTTTGATGCACCTCAGATGTAGATATAACAATTCATAGACAAGGATGCTTTCTGGTCTAATTTAATTACACATACACATATAAAGGCAGCATGCATAGCTTAGGTGATGTATCACTATGCTCTAAGTCAGGTAACATACATTTGTAAATCTATGCTGCATACATGTGCAGCAGCAACAGCAGGAATAACAACATTATTTGGGCCTGTCGGCAGACTGAATAGCAACATTATTTAGGCCTGTTGGCAAACTGAATAGACTTAAGATACTCAGGGTGTGAGGCAAGCTATGCTTTTTCTACTTTAATAAAGATGTGCAGATTCCCACTAGAATTCACATTGGTAAAAAATGACACCAGCAATATATCTGCATGTATGTATTGCATGTTTGTAGAATACACCTAGAATAAGGTAGTCCTCAATATATGAACACCCAGTCTCTGTATATGCTTGCTACTGTTATACAAATTATATGGTCTGTCAGATGCATGTGTCAGCCTGTGACTTTGAGTATGACAGTCCAATGCCAACACATGAACACGTTTCTCCTCAACAAAATACGGTAGGTAATGCTGAAACATGAGTGTTTTCTAAGATTTCCTTTACTGTCAGCCTCAGGGTTGCCTGCCTTATCCAATACATACTTGATGGCATGAATGCCAGCTGTATGTATTCCCACCTGTCTGCACATGTAGCTGTCATATGGTATTTCCTAATGATCATCCCTTTGATTAGTGTATATGCTTATGTGGGTCACCCCATTGTATGCAGATATCAGTCTACTTGTTTGAATAGTTTACAGTCTTATAGCCAGCTATGTGCCATATGTTCAGAGGTGCCTGCATGTCTGCAGGACAAGCTAGACAGTAGATGCTGGTCATTTTCAACCCTGACAAAAATGATGTCCTGTTATAAGCACTTAGTGCACATGGATGGTGCCTGATAGGGAGAGAAGTGCTGGCCAGCCTTTATGTGGCCAGGTGTGGTAGACAATGGTCCATGAAAGAAATGTCATACAGGGCCAAAACCAAATATTACAGCAATGGGATAAACATGTTACCAAAATTTTATCCATCAACAAGGCAAAGGCATATTCCATACCAACAGAGTGGGCAACAATGGGGGAGTTGGTGTCACCTGAGAATAATAGAATGACAGAGACAGAGGACTTTTTGATGTCCTTACAGGTTCTGGGTTTACTGCTAGAGGAGTCGACACTGACAAAGTTCAACACACCTGCACATGTCTCAGTGGGTGATGCAATCATGAGATACAGCAACACTGGTCATATACACTATAAAATGGTCACCAGTTTTTAGCTATGGGTTGTTTTAGGTATCTCATGTATCCAACAATGTCAGCATTGCAGAAGAGGCTGGCTGGGTACATCTTGCCTGGACAGCTTTACAATGCATTCCACAGGGGCACTGTTTCTCTCCAGCATATTTTTAGTTGTGTGATCACAGGGAAGAGCACTGGTACAACTGCTCCTATAAATGCTGGGGCACAACAACAGGGTAACAATTCAGTGTTCCCACAAACAGTATCCAACAGCACAGCCAATGGTTCAGGAATATGTAAATCACAGTCCAGTCTATAAAATCACACAAAAAACTTTATTCCACCTTGGAATAAAGTTTTTTTGTGTGATTGTATAGACTGGACTGTGATTTACATCGTCCTGAACCATTGGCTGTGCTGCTGGATGCTGTTTGTGGGAATACTGACTTTTTGTTTTAACAACAGTACATTTATCCTAGCTGGAACCCGCTTTGTGTTTCTAACAGGGTGACAATGGCATCTGTGCTGGTGGAGATGATGTTAATGACAACAAGATAGAGATACCAAAGCTGCAGTTCAATGACAAGGTGGCAATGCCCATTTCTATTTCCAGCTTGTGTGTGCATTTGTCCTCAGTACAGGTCAAATATGTGTCCTCAACCAAACAAGAATCTGAGACTGTAAAGCATCAGCACTCACTACCCTCAATGAGGGAGTGAACCCTAATTTTCACAGTACATCTGAAGCAGGTATACCCAGCATTTTGTAGCCTCATGCCATGACCTATCACAAATTGCCCGTAACTGGCCAACAGTACTCAGAATCAATCAGCACACATACTGCATCATCATTGAGGCACAATTTGTTTTAGTCCAGTCCAGCATACATTTCACTGCCACACTGTGTGGCTTCCAGAAGGAGATGGATGCAAATAATGCAAAAAATGATTAGTCTGCTGAAGTCTCTTCTGAGATCCAATGCTTTCATGTTCATCTCAATGCAGGGTGTTGTCTGTGACATCATCAGCAGTGGAGTCAGCAGCTCTATTGTCTATGGTGGGGAGATGGCATGTACTGGACAAAGCCATGTAGGGGAGCTACTGCGGGGTACATATCTCAGCTGCATCTGGATTGGTAAAGCACTTTACCAGTCCTTACTCTTGAAGGCCATGACTCTTACCTTCAATTGGCAAGAGACCTCATAGCTAGACCAAATCCAAATCAGGATGATGTATAAGTCCTAATGCAATAAGCCAGCATAATGGCCACAGATTATGGTTGCATAGTGCTACCCCAAACACATATCCATCTGAATTTGGGTGTGACACATAATACCCTACCTCCAAACATGTCCCCCAAAGACAGGCCATTCTTGTATAGCGAGATCCCCACCTCATGACAGAAAGACTGTATTTAACATTGCATTTCCACCACCAATCATTACGACCTCAGACTCCTATGATATGCTGCCCATTCTACTGTTTATAGACCACCTTGTATTGACTCCCTAGTCACCTGTGCACCTGACATCATCTGCAACCTACTTCCTTCCCAACATGGGTAAGTGTAGGGAAGTGTGATGCACCCACTGAGCAGCAGCATTTATTTATATATTTATTTATGTTATTTACTTTCAGTTTGTTAACTGGGTAGAGCTTCGATCCCATTGGACCTATTTCCATCTCAGGGTGGGGGTAGACACAGTAGGTACATGACATTACATACAGAGTGAATAACAAAATGCAATTTATACACGGATTATATTCAAAGTGAACACAGAGATAGCTTAAACATAGAAAGCCAAAAGAAAAATAACATTATACACAGAGTGACTGACAAAATAAAACATATACATGCATTATATACAGGGTGGATATCTGAGCTGGCATGCTGAAAGAATCATAATGAAAATTAGAGTCAAAATAACTATGTAGAGAGAAGTAGGGAAGGAAGAGGTTAAGTTACATCACCAGCAAGAGAGCAGTTGCATTTTCACTGAGTCTTGTAATCTGCTTTTACTTTTGATTGGAAATGGAATAAGAGGAATGACCTTTAAGAAAAGAAGTGGGGAAATTCCCTCAGTTTGGAATCAAGGATGGAGAAAGCATGGTTTGGTCTCTGATGCCTAGATTGGGGTGTTTGGAGGTGAGAACCTGAGTGGTTAAGACTACTGAAGGTATAGGGAGAACATCTTGGGACACTCAGGAGGGCTAGTGCGGGGAAGGTTTCATTTTCTATAAGTTTAAAAAGCTGAGATGCCAGGAGAAACTCAGCACATTGTTTTAAAGGTAACCAGTGTGTTTTTTTTTGAATGGTTTTGCAGTGGTGTTTATGTTTCTGGAGACAGTGAAAGGTGATGAATCTGGATATGGAATTTGAGATGGTTTGAATTGTGTCTGCATTTCTTTTTGATGCCATCTTTGGTGTTTCCAGACATTTTGCAAGCTTGTTGCAGGGTACATTTACAAATAGACCATACTTTGTTGAATGTGCCAGCTTTAGCTCACAACTGCACCTAGTTTTCTTTGAGGTACCATTATGATCTTCACTTGTTCATTGCCATTTTAGCCCCATAGTTCAAAATTGTATCTCTAAATGAAGCACAGGCAAGCCATTCATTATGCAGATGATGCTATATTTTTTCTACCCATGGTATATCTGTGATTGCTTCCAAACGTCATTCTACCTTAAACCAGATTCAGAAATGGGTAACTGGATCTGATCTTCATCTTCATGTAATCAAAATCAAGATCATGTTTTTACCTATAGCCATGGTGGAGGCCCTTATCACACTCATTATCAGATTTTGGCCAATGGTAAGATACCTATTGTCATTGTCAAGTATGTTGGTACCTAGCTTTATCAGTGTCCAAGATTTAAAGTTAACTCATCAATTCAGATCAGAATTAATATTCATTAGAACTAAACAAAGCATTACCAGTTTGATGGACAAAGTAACATTGGTCACTCCATGCACACATCGCAACAGGATGGACAAAGTAACATGTGTCAGTCCATGCACACATCGCAACAGGATGGAAAAAGTAACACATGTTAGTCCATGCCCACATACCTCTCAATTGTACAGATATTCTCAGAATGTACAAATTTTGGCCTCATGTTTTTGGTCTGTTTCTCGTAAAACTGTGGTTTTCTGTCAAATCACTGGTAAATTGTTGAGGGTTGTAGTCAGAAAATAATGACAAACATTTGAGTTTCAGACTTCACACCCTTCAGAAAATTCATGCTAATGCAAAACCTGCTATTCTATGAGCTTTCTAAATTTCTAAGAGCAATATGCAAAAAGTATCCCTATTTTTGGGCCTTTGTCTCCCCATTATTTATGGCTTTTTTCAGATTTCTTGCTGTAAGAAATTGAGAGGTATGCATGCACACATCCCAACAGCAGATTATTTCTGCCTCATACTTTCTTGTATGTCTCTAATATTCTCATTAATTTCTACTCAATGAACTCTATTAAACTGGAACAGACCTACAACATACTGCAAAACTTGCTTCTAGTCAATCTAACTACACTAAGCACTTTATCTACCTGTTGGCAGTAAGCTGGTTAGAAGTGACCCATAGCCTAATAAAAGTGTATCTTGTATCACTTCAAATCCAGTTCAGTTGCTTATAAAATGGTATATATCTGCTGATGCCCTCATCCCTCTTTGTCTTACTTTTCCAGACATTTGTCTCCCATAACACTCAGAGATTTGACTTATTTCTCTGTAGTAATCTGCCACTTCCCAGTAGAGAGATCCCACAAATAAAGTGTAGAGAAAGAGCTTGCAATCCATCTACACACAAACTGGAATGGCAGTTGAAGGTCAGGCACTATATGACCTCTCCTTACATGTCTTGGCCCTTGAATTATGGTACTCGAGCCTTACAACAGGAAGACATTTTAATTTTTCAGCAAATAGCACTCTGAATTGAAAAATAACTCATTCAATCTAGGTCGATGTAAATGCTGACACAGTAGTAGTATTATATAAAGTCCAGTCCATGACAATTTAGAATTCACATACAGCTAGTTCCGACTTCCTATTTAAACAGTTAAGAAGCTTTTCTAACAAAGAATATTTCACTTTTTCTTGAATAACAACCGCTCTCTGCACCCCACCTCGCTATGCCAACCTTTTCCTTTGCAGCCAACCCATCCAGCTTCCTCCAACTTCATATAATTCTGTTTTGATCCTTTCAATTGTGTGGTACATCATTCATGGTGACCACATTAGACCAACTTCTGCTTAAGTTAACAGACCAAAACTTGCTTGCATGTGAACTTACTTATTATGTGAACTTTTTTCTGAAGTTGTAAAACCAGCTATATTTCTTGGATCTCATTTATATGGATCTTGGATCTCACGCTTTTGGGTCAAGATACTATCAATGGCGGTAACTGAGTTATTTTAGTACAAGCTAGTGCAAATGTTGTATTCCCCATAACCAAAGGTACAAGAATAAGCAATACAATGAATGAAGGAAATAAATGAATCAAATGTCTTCACTCAGCTGAAAATGAAATGACAAAAAAACAAGCTTACAAACTATTGATAAATATTATCAGACAAACCCGGGATTCATGGAAGCTCGCTGCAAGGACTGCAGTAGTGCAATGAGCGACGGTGCGGCGTAGATGGTGCGGTAAGCGCCAAATGCATGTAATAACGGTGGCGCTGCCGCCCATGCGCGACGTGCACTGGAGTGCGAGTGCATAGGGCATGTCGAAGTGCCGCACGGAGGCATGGAAATGGCAGCTGTTGACGTGCAACCTAAAATGCTTGCATATAACAAGTTGCAAGATAGTAATCACATCTGTCAGTATCCATGGATACTGAAACGTATGCAAAGCATGCAAGAAAGTTCCTGCGAGCACAAAGTGAATAAGCAAACACAAATGCACAGTAGGGAATAACGGGTCCCTATCCCATGAACAAATGACATGGAAGACCATGTGGGCGTAGTCCAACAGTGTAGATAGCTATACCAAGTGGAAGTGAAATGCATCATATGTTAGCGAGCCGCCAGTAGGTACGTCCAGCCCAATGGTGAGGGTCACCATCTGCCCCATAATGTGAGGGAGGGTACACAGCAGGGCAGATGTGTCCATAACAAAATACATGATAAATGTTGATATCTAGCGACTGTATGTCCGAATCATATCCCACAAGGCATGTAATAGTCACATACAAAAGGTATGTCCGTATTTCACATACCAAATGTGATAGGAAATAGAATAAGCATGTAAACGAAACAGAAGGAGCATATAAACAGCTACAACAATAAGGAAACATGTAGGCTGAAAGGAACAGTATTATCCATACCGTCGACTGTGGGGACGTGTTGTCCAGTACAGTCGGATATGTGTATGGAATATATCCCATCCTTGACAGAAGAAAAGGTGGCATCCTACCAATGAGTAGAACAGGCTGCCAAAATCCGGAAATCAGCGGTACAAGCCAAACTTGTCAGGATGTGTCACAGTTGAATGGGTAGTACCCGGGTATACCAACCATGTAATGAAAGTTAAGTATGGACTTGTACCAATGTGCGTGAGGTATAGCATGTGGAAAGCAAACATGGCAGGGTAATCCACACAACCATACAGGTACCTGACACATGTAGAGTATTCAATGTGTTACTCTGGCCATGTCATGGGCCAACAACCAAAGCAGTGATGTATGGGGTGTGAGGAATCTGTGTGTGTGGGGGGATGGTTAATGGTACAATCCTCCAAGGCGATACTGTGTCATATGCAGAATAGGTGAACTGGAGGTGTATGAGGGAGCAGTGGGTGAAGCTGAAAGAAACACAAACACATGTATAAACAGCTGCAATACAACCAAACAGGCCATACTGTAGAACACAATCCCACAAACATATGAATATTGAAATGTGCGATACAAATGTATAGACATGTCACCGGCACATACCCACAGATTGGTCCTGATGGAACTGGCTATAACAAATGCAACACACCTGGATGCATAATGGACTACCCAGCATCCCCTCCACATCACACAACCTGCTCCCGTACCTGAACGTCCACCAAATCCAGCCATACTTAGCCTACTGGTTTGGTGCAGCCACAGCTACACATAGTGACCACTACGCATATGTAGTAGGTAGTGTCACCCTAGGCAGTTGCAAGATTGCACACTATGTATCTCTTGCATGTAAAACCCCCAGCACATTTTCGTAACACCAGAAAAATGTTTGTTATTTCTCTTGTTGTGGATCGGTCCAATTTTTGGATATCCCTCATGGGATACATAACTTGTGTAAACATTAGAATGGAAGATATGAAGTCCAGTCCTGTAGATATCTGGACACAAGGTGGAATGTGCATTAGAGGTGCATGACACTGGCCAGCCATAAATGGTCATGCATAACCTACTACCCAGGATCAAACACCTGCCCATGACGCACGTGTCCCGACATGAATAAGCAGGAGAATATATTGCACACATTCGCAAAGTGGCACATGGTATAAGGGTGATGAAGGCACTGATGTAAACAGGATACCCCTGATCCACTGTGTGAGGGACAATTAATGTGTGTGTAGGTGTGTCCTGACCAACAATGGTACAATGCCAAATGTCTTGTGACCGTAGGGAATAACCATGCACCATACTGCATGTAACAGTTGCCTAAAGCGGTCACGCCAGGATAGAATAAACGTAATTCATACAAGAAACAGGCAAACAACAAAAGTGCCAAAGGTATAAGGCTTACAGCTAGGAAACAAATGACTGTTCTAAACCTGCAGTGACCATGGCTATGTGTTGGCCCAAACAATCTGGTGTCCGCAGTAGGGTTGTCATCTGTCCCGCTTTGCGAGGGATAGTCCATCGTTGGACAGTTGTGTCCTGACAAAAGACATTTCAAATGGCAAATGTCCTGGGATTGTAGGACATAATTATGTCCCATATGTTATGTAACAGTAGCAGAAAATAATTATTGCAGTATCTACAATACCTAAATGTTACAAGAAACAGAATAAGCAAATAAACTGCTACAAGAATAGGCTTTTATGCAGGCAAATAAGTAAAGTCCTATCCGTTGTACTGACCATGGGTATGTGTCGGCTTGTAAAACCTGGTGTGTTCTGAAAATGTCCCATCTTGGCCATGTGAAAAGGTGCCGACCCTAGTCACCGGAATACAGCACAACCTGTACATATGAAAATGTAAACAATACCAATGGTCAGAGCAGTCGCACAATAACTGGCCAGACCCTTCAAAACTCACAAAGCCAGTGCCCTTTGGGGGAAAGGTGTTGAATGAGAATGACTACTTACAACAATGAAGAGTACTAGATGCATTTAACTGCAGACAATTAGTAGTATTACGGATTTGTCAACACGTTCCAAAGTTAATAGTACTAATATGGTAGATGTGTCCATGATTGTCTCTGAGTTGTCATAGCCTTGTCCCTGTCACTGTAGACACGAGTCCCCAAGTATCAGAGAGGTCCGTACACAGAAGTACACCAACCAACTGTCCCTGCTGTTGACTAGATTATTGCACACCTGTAGTGATTTCATAACAGATGTCCAGAATAATATTCATTGTATGTATAAATGAATGAAATAGTCAAATGGGAAGGGAAAAACTCCCGAAACCTGCATTTTGTAGTGGAACCACTCCCCGTCCTAAATTATGTAGCACCGACCCAATAATGTGGTCAGAGGTGCTGAAACACCTGCGTCTGTAAACACAAGTAGAATGTGAAACTCTGGACTAACTCTGTCCATGTGCTACCTCTGATCTTTGAACAGCACCAGGGCAGTGCTAGTCACCAGTCGGCTGAGCCTAAACCTGGACCAGCACATGAAAACCCTGACAATCAAACATGCGTATGTGCGAGGACTATAAGCGTAGGAGTTATGAATATCCTTGGAGTGAGTAGACTCGCAGCACGGGTCCAGAGCAGTAGGAAACAGGGCATGTCCTAATTGTAGTACTGCAGTTTTCCCAGCAGGAGAATGGATGCCTGCTGTGTAAGGGAAGCGGTGAGGCGTATGTCTGAGTAGCTATGAACCATGGGTATACATATAAATGAGCCAGAACACCAATAGTGTAGTGATTACAGCATGACTACGCGAAAGCGCTCATCTTTTTCTGAATAAATTCGACTTGATTTTATATCGTGCCTGTTTATTGAACATTTTGATCATTGGAAGAAGGACTACATTGTGGTTTTACCTCTCATTGTCACTGTTTCATGGTTCTCCTTTTCTTTGGTGAGAGGTACATTTATCGGAGAGTTGTTTTCCTTTACAGCATATGAGGAATAGGTGGAATGACACTATCACAACCCAGTTAGCAGCGGCACCCCAGAAATGAAAAACTTGCAACATCTGTCCACTGCATAACGTGCAATATACTGAGCACAAGTTCACCGGAGTGAAGTGTCGGTGTCAGAATGACTAAGGCAATAGTATGCTGTTGAATCAGGGATAAAACCAATATGCATGTGTAAGTGTCCATGTCCGGGAAATGTATAGGTTAACGGACACATAGATGTATATATATAGATAAAAACGTATATATACACATAGCTTAAATAATTTACATACACAATACGGATATATATACATATATATATATATATATATATACACACACACACACACACACACACACACACACACACACACACACACACACACACACACACACACTCACAAGGATATACTATGGATATATATATATAGATAGATAGATATACACAAACAACAGGTAGTGATATATACACATACACACAAAACAAACTATATGTCAGTGTAGATATACACATTCACATAAATAGGTTACTTCACAGCAATTAGGGGTAACATATTTACAGCCCGGGCAATTGTGACTGGGAGGTCCAATAAAGAAACGTTGTACCCCCCACATCGCCCAGCTAGGCCGGACAGACATACAGACAAGCAATACAGATCAATACACTGCCGCTGTCCAAAACACCGGTAGGAAAGGACCAGTGGGAGAGTTCTGCAAGGTCTACACCTTAAACATCGATAACAGTGTCCCTTGCAGGACCCCAAAAGTTCATGTATGAAGGAATCTACCGACACTAATATGAGCAGGATGTAGGTGTACATGGAACAGTAGGTTGTGCAAGTGTGATAATATATGGGTTGACAAAACGTACGACATATGTCCCGAGATGGGGAGAGTGGGCAATGTGTAGGGGTGTGCTTATACCCCAGCTGCGTTCGCAGTAAGTATTTGTCACGAATGCTGTAGAGGGGAGCCAGGTAGGTGGACCATGGGTATGCATTAATGGGCTTAAGTGTGCAGGTGCTGGTTGGCAGAGATGTAGTAGGCCCGCCCAGTGGAAGTCATTAATATTCCCATGTGGGCATAGCATACGCCTACACCTCTCAAACCTGAAGAGCACATCTACCGGATAGTTTGTAAACCATCGGGGAATACATAGAGACCTACACAGTGCCATGTACCTGATTAGCATGGACGTCCATAGTTATGTATCTGAGCGTAACAAAGTCCAAATAAACACTGCCAGAACTACTGATATTAGGTGAACAGGTGGCGGAATACAGGTAATGACAGATGACAACATGTATGAGTCATAAGCAGCATGTACCTCGACAAACATGAGTGAATACATATGTTCTGTGACTGTGAATGTGTCTGGTTAATAGAACCAATCATCTAAATGTGTCCGACAGGGTGTTATGCATTGTTCCTGATATGGTGTTCAGTCACACCCATTGGTATGTGAGTTCTGCTACTGACGGAAAGTGCATAAGTTGCTGACCACCTCAGGTTGATGATAGCATAATAGAAGAGATAAACACCCGTACGCCTGCGAGGGACACACCCGTCTGGGCAGTTGTGTCTTGCAAAACAACAGTTATGGCACATGGCCTGTGCATACCTCTCAGCTGTTCCTGATTTTCATGGACGTCCCTGATTTTGGCACAGATTTTATCCCTGTCCCTCTTAATCCCTCCTAAAACTAGTGACTTTTGGAGGAAAGGTGGTGAATTACTCATAATGAATAATGACAATAATTAAGAGTTATAAACATCATTTAGTTCAGAAAATGTGGATTAATTCATATACTCTGATTCTGTCAATGTTTCAAGTTAATAGCACCAATATTTTACAAGTGTCCCTGATTGTCCCTGATTTTTTCCTGACTTGTCCCTGATTCTGTTGAGAATTGTCCCCAATTGGTTGAGAGGGTTGGGCTTGTGAGTTCGGGAATGGAGGCTATATAGTGTGTGTAGTGGTGTCAGACATCAATTTGTTGTATCAGTAACAGCTTCATGTAATAGGAAACAGTATTATCAATGATAATGCTACATGAATAACCTTAACGTATGCAAACCGTCGAGGTCGTCCATGTACTACTGGCTTTGGGTCAGACCTCTCAACCATTTGGGGACAAATCTCAACAGAATCATGGACAAGTCAAGAAAACACAAGGACAATCATGGACACATTTTAAATATTAGAGCTATTAACTGGAAACATTGACAGCATCAGAGCATATGAATTAATACACATTTTCTGAAGTAAAAGAAGTTTGTAACTCTTAATTAGTGTCAGTATTCATTAAGTGTAATTCACCACCTTTCCTCCAAACATCACTAGTTTTAGGAGGGATTAAGAGGGACAGAGTTAAAATTTGATTCAAAATCAGGGACAGTCCTGAAGATCAGGGACAGTTGAGAGGTATGCTGTGGGTATGTGTTGCCTCAACACATGTGATAGCTCTACATATAGGCTCTATAGGTCCACCACCAGTCCGAACGGCCAAAGTGGAACCTGCTCCTTAGAACTGTCAGATGTACCAGGGCAGAACATACTTACAGCCATGCATAGTAGTGAAATATACATATCGGAGCAAATCAAAGCATAGTCTAGCAACAGTATAGTTGCTTATGCTCCTACATATGACATATCAACGTGTCAGGTATACAAGACTTGTAACAAGCAACCAGTACAGACACCTACAACATCAGAAGGTCCCATAATCAGGACAGTTGCAATGGCTAGAGTATTGTCCATACCACTCAACTGTCCTTAAATGTCAGGTACGTCCCTGAGTTTTACTGAAAGTCTAACTGTGTCCTTCTTAATCCCTCCTAAATGTAGTGGCTGTTGAAAGAAAGGTGGTGAATTACACTTACTGACTAATGACAATAAGTAAGAGTTATAAACAACTGTTACTTCAGAACATGAGTATTATGTCATATGCTCTGATTCTGTCAATGTGTCAAGTTAATAGCACTAATTTTGTAAAAGTGTCCCTGTTTTTCATGACCTGTCCCTGACTCTGCAGAAATGTGTCCCCAATTGGTGGAGAGTTCTGGTATTGTCACATGTGATGTGTAATGAGGGACTGTCCCATGCAAAGTGGGAAAGGTGTCACTCCTACAGTCTCCTGTCGTGCAATCTGAAAGGTGGTCAACGTGCAGTTGGTATGCGGTAGCATGACTTGGTAGACAGCTGCGTTAACAAACTCAAGTCACATGTCAGCATTGCAGAGTATCAGTTCCCATTATCAGGCAGATGGGAGCAGATCATATGAGGAACACGCATATAATATGATTGCGTCACTAGACAGGCTGCCAAGTCCGTACAGTCGAATGGCTGCCATCGCAAAATGGTTACACATACCCGATACTGTAGTCATGTAGTCCGATGTAGTATGCATCACAAGGGATCGCACACACCCAGCTCTAGTGACAAATGTAAGCAGAAATGTTGGAGCGCGAGCGGCTGTAAGCATGTTTGTTTACCAGTATGCCAGTAGTGCCCTGCCAAAGAAATGTGGAGTGTAAATGTGTATAAGGTGCTGTGACCAGAGGTCAGAAGTGCGTAACACTGTGCAAACCCATGCACAACAGCTCCCACCTGCTGGACTGTGCCTTACCCGGTTTGTAGCCAAAGGCGTCGCCCTGTCCGCAAACAAAGAACCGCCCTATACACATGATGGTAGAAGTACCCTGCGCACATAGCTCATGTGAATTAACAATAGACCATGGCATATGTACAGACAATAGATCGCAAACACCATACAGCGCAGACATCCAACAGTATAGCAATGTACTGGCAGATATATCTGGACCACTGGTGTGTGCATGCCTGACCGTCCTGTGTTTCAGTGTGTGAGCATGCCCAGTATTACTGTTACACATGTTGTAGACTGACAATACTGTCATGTGTGTGAGCATGCAAAGTATGGTCAACTGCATTGCATGTGTCACATGTCCAGATAGTTAGTACCGTGTTACTGACCCCTCCCTTCTATACAGACAGGTGACATGCTGTGTCTGCAGGGTAGCTAATGGTCATGTGGCATTGACAGTTGCTACATGTCTGTATAGCATGGGGGGACATGCAACCACTGTCCTACACAGCACTGTGGGTGGTGCACATGACTCTCACATGTGTAGGTGTGATGGGGGGCACAGCCAACAGTTGTACACATCTGCCGCTACTGTACTGGTCTGCTGGGTACTCCATGTCAGTCTGTGGACCTACCTAAATTTCTGGTTGGAGGGATACCAGGGTACGTCAGTTCCCAGCATTAATTAACAGCACAGTGGTGTTGGACGTCTTATTACACATCCTACATCAAACAGCCTGGCCTGCTGTCATCTGTGTATGTCATAGAGGGTTGAGGTCAGTCATTGGGCATATCCACAGGCCATCGTATATCATTTGTCTGTATTGGTCCACATCTGTCCAGCTGCATGGAACGTGTGTGGGCTGTACGGACACACATGATGGTCAGCCCATAATCTGCAGTGGGTAGCACACCCTGTGTACTACAGGCTACCATTGTGACCCCCGCATGTGCTACAGTGGTCATGGTGCCACTGTGGATGTGTATTGTCTGCTGCCCTAACATTTGGCCACCACAGTCACTTGTATGCTCACAAACATACCAGAGCAATGGGTAAGTACACAATATAATACAACTGCCACTTGTTAGGTTAATAGACATACCCTGTTTGTGTTACAGACTTGAGGACAGTGCTGGAGTGGTGCCTATGTCAGATGCACACAGTGCACCTCCCATACATGGCCGAGCACCGGTACTGTCATGTTTGTCATCCATTGTACTGTGTGTGGGTCAGAGAGGGGAAATCTGTGGGTACCTACTGTGTCAGTGCATATGCCTTGTGTTGCCTATTTGCCAAGGGCTGGTCATACTGTGCACGGGCTGTCGCTGACTTTGCCCTACTCAGGTAGTTCCTTCACCAAGTCACACTGTGCCTTTACAGGCCTTGGCAGTGGTACTGGGCTATGTGGCCCTGCCCCATGCTGTTCCTGCTGCAACTGTTACTGCAGGATAACATTGTGTAGCATAGCAAATAACATAACAACATGTATGCATGTAGCTTGTGACTACTTCAGAGCCCCAACAGATATGTCCGGATACCAGAGCTGTGAACCGAGCATCCCAAACACATGCACATGCACATGTATATGTCTTGCCTGCGCATCCGCCTCAGTATGGTGTGAGTGTTCAGGTGTGTGTGCATCTCTGATGGGTGTTATAAGCCACTACACCAGTGTTTACCTAGAATCCCCCACTAGGAGACTGTAGGGGATGTCCACATAAGTATTGGTGTGCTACAGCTGTGTCAGATGCCATATATCGGACACATCACAGCTTCCAGGGCAGACAGTACACACATTCAATCTCATGCCCTGGCCATCGCATAGGGCCTAGCTGTTGGAGGGTATGCCCTGCAATGACTGTAGGCCCTACCCTGCTCCCTGGGTTGTGCTACATGTGCAGGCTATAGCACCCAGTACCCCAGGGTACTCATCCATGTGGTCGAACAGATTCATATTGCTGGTCCACTAATCACGTGTGTGGAGGACCTGTACATGCTCACTAGCATGTGTTGACATGGCATCTGTGAACTGGTGCAATACTCTGGATGCAGATGCCTGTGAGATACCCATGATATCCCCAGTTGTGCTGTGTGAGGTACCTGTGGCTAGTACACCTAGGACAACGCATCCCATGGTATCCACTGTAATGCGTTCCCCTCAGCCTGTCTGATGTGTTAAGCACAGGTCAACAAGCTGTTGTAGGTCTCTGTCTACCCCATAGTGCTCCAACATCCCCAGCCCATGTAGACCCTCGTAAGTCAGCCTCGGTCTATAAAGTCTTACGTCACCCCAGTAAGGGTTGTTCAGCAGCATACACATCCGCACTGCCCCAGCCTCCTGCACATGTTGGTATATGTTGCCTGCAGCAGCCTGTGTCATTTGGTTGGACTGTGTCGTGAAATGTCCCTGCAGGTATACACCGGTGGTGTAGTGTGGATGAAACATATGTGTTTGCTGCTTGCTCACATTAATGTACTGTTCATGTGCGGGCTGGCCATGTCATCAGTTGATTGTGCTGATCAACACCTGTTTGTGCAGCCTGGACACCCTGACTACCCCACCACTGCTGTCATCCCTCCCAACCTCACCAGGCAGGTATAGACCCACCCCTAGCTTAGGTTTGCTAAGGCAGGAGCAGTCCCGAGGCACAGTTCTGCAATGTACGTACAGTATGCCTGACCCCCCTCCCATGCTGTCAACTATATGCGAGACCTGCACCTGGCTGACTACACACATACACTCCAGGGACCAGCAGCACACCCTGGTGATAAATGTGATACACCATAGTCAACCTCATCTGTCTTCTAATGAATAGTTATATGACCCATACCAAACCTCCAACATATTAACTACTGCTCAGTGTCGCTCAGATCCTCACACAACTGGCAACAGGTGCCTTACCATCACCATATTCGATGTCCCATGGTCTGCCCAGCAACAAAATAACCGGTGTCTACATGACTGCAACCCGTGGCCCTGCACACCACAGACGATGTGCATTAACACCACAACATGGCAGATATACACAGATCTTAGGTTATCACATACAGATCATCCGGCACAAATAGTCAATAGTGCTGATGTCCTCAGACATATGTTCACATCTATGTCCACCTCTACATCTACATATATCACCTATATTATTTGTAGACATATATACATGGACATATATATATATATATATATATATATATATATATATATATATATATATATATATCTATACATATATATATATATGTATATATACATACACACATATACATGTACACACATATGTAGATATGGCATTGATATCACAACAGTGAACCACATGACAGCAATGCATTAGACAGGAATGGAAAGGAAACTACATGTGCCACCTGCATCATGTAGTGTAGTTAATATCAAGGCACGTGTGTTACGTTGCATCACACGGGTCAGACCGTAGCAGGGGTAAGAGTAGGGCTGCTGACAGTTACTCACCAGACCTATTGGCGACTTTATGTGTTGACAACCCAGTGTATTGGCAGAATATGCGGGCTGTGGACATTAAATAGGTCAGCAACAAAGAACTTCAAAAGTGCTCACAACGAAGGAAGCCAGGAACCAAAAAATACTTATAGATAACTTTTAATGAACCATAAAGAATGAATATATTCCAAAATGTCTAAATGCATTACTATTTTACTATAATACAAAACATCGGTGTAATGATGGAATGATGAGTTTTTTAGTTTAAGTTATATATTGTCAACACTTTTAAACATTTTTATAAATGTTATTAATGATATATTGTATTGAACTAGTTAGTTGAAGCTAGATTTTGACAGTGACAGTTTTTTTATAGTTTTTGGTTTAAATATGTCATAGATTGATTAATTGATTTAAAATAATTTAATTAATAAGTCACATGACTTAGCATTTCTTCTATTTAAGGAGAATAATGGTAGTGGTTTTTATCTTGATAAAGCTTGGTAATGACCGGGCGAAAGAGCTTGACATATTGATATTTTGGAATATTTCTTGTGAGATATACTGACATTTTGGAATATATTCATTCTTTATGGTTCATTACAAGTTATCTACAAGTATTTTTTGGTTGCTGGCTTCCTTCATTGTGAGCACTTTTGAAGTTCTTGGTTTTTGTGCTCTCTTCTTAGGTCAGCAACAAAACAAACTGGACACATCCTGCAGCTAGCCAACCACAGATGCCAACACATACGGTATAACAGCCAAACACACACCTGCCATGCCCTGAAATCGAGCATCTACCTGTCTAGTCTACCACACTACAGCATTATGCAGTAACAGAATGCGCTACCGAGTTCCAGCATCACCGCACTCCCACAGGCATACTTCTAGGTGGATGACATCCGCAAAGGCAAAGATGCCGATAGGGAATGTATGTGGTGTGAGCCATCTAAAACCATTACTGTGTTCCCAGGCAGCTGGAAACACACACACACACACACACACACAGGCACACACCTGGCAGGGCTGGGAGTCAAACATACACACAACTACCTTATCACACTACAGCATTATGCAGTTACAGAATGTGCTACCGAGATTACTGAACACAGCACTCCCAGAGGCATACTTCTAGGTGGGTGACATCATCCACAAAGGCAAAGACGCCGATATGGAATGTATGTGGTGTGAGGCATCTAAAAGCATTACTCTGTCCCCAGGCAGCTGGAAATACACACACACACACACACACACACACACACACGCACACACATAGGCCCACACTTGTCAGGGCAGGGAGTCGAACATACACCTAACTACCTTATCACACTACAGCATTACGCAGTTACAGAACGCGCTACCGAGATTACTGAACACAGCACTCCCAGAGGCATACTTCTAGGTGGGTGACATCATCCACAAAGGCAAAGACGCCGATAGGGAATGTATGTGGTGTGAGGCTTCTAAAAGCATTACTCTGTCCCCAGGCAGCTGGAAACACACACACACACACACACACACACACACACACACACACACACACTTGGCAGGGCTGGGAGTTGAACATACACCTAACTACCTTATCACACTACAGCATTACGCAGTTACAGAATGCACTACCAAGATTACTGAACACAGCACTCCCAGAGGCATACATCTAGGTGGATGACATCATCCGCAAAGGCAAAGATGCCGATAGGGAATGTATGTGGTGTGAGCCATCTAAAAGCATTACTCTGTCCCCAGGCAGCTGGAAACACACACACACACACACACACACACACACACACACAGACACACACTTGGCAGGGCTGGGAGTCGAACATACACCTAACTACCTTATCACACTACAGCATTATGCAGTTACAGAATGCACTACCAAGATTACTGAACACAGCACTCCCAGAGGCATACTTCTAGGTGGATGACATATGCAAAGGCAAGGACGCAGATATGGAATGTATAGAGAGTGAGCAGTCTGAAAGCATATTACTGTCCCAAGGTAGACATAGACAAACACAAACACACGGCAGTGGTGTTATTGGGGCAAGTAAATATCTACGGAGCACTACAACAACACTACATAGATACGGGATGCGGCACAGACAGTGCACCCTTCAAGACAGTCAGCCAGTGTGTTCAACATAGACATTCCATCGTGACGTTGAAAATGGACATCTGTTGCCTGGATGACCACCATCGCTATACAGGATGTCAATGGCCATGCCCATACACAGAGGCACATCACCAACACAAGGTGTCACTGGGCATGCCCACACGCTTAGTATCACACATCCATTTGGAATGTACTGTGTGTCCATCTACACAATGGTGTACTGGGCATGCTCACACACTTAGCAGTTGCAAAGGGTCATCTTGCATGCACACAGATTCTAAACACAGAAGGGCACAGTATGGTGTTACTGTCCCCATGTACATGAATGCCACTCACATGTACTGACCAGTACACACTCAGAAGCCATCACAGATGTCTCAGGTGCAGATCACACAGGTACACACTGCAATCTACAATGTAGCCCTCAGACATCACCATGTCGTTGGACCAGCAATACACAGCCATACATTACCACAACACCGTGTGACTCATGACCAGTGGACTGTACATAGGTCTACAGCAACTGTGCAGACTACACATGTACCGACAGGGTTCCATCATGTGTTATGCATTGCAATGATACCACTGTAATAACCAGGTCGACTCTACACATACCAGGGGCCCTGGGTCATACACAGATGTGACAGATGACTGTCGCTGTACACCAAAGCACACGTTTGGATATGACATACATGTAATCGCAGTGGATATGTGCATGGACCACACACACAACACATATGTACATAGCATAGCTTTTGCTGTCCTCCATGCAGACAAGTGGCTACAGCAATCACACGCATGCAAATGGAAGGTAGGTCCATGGCTGTTGAATGCTAACAGTACATGAGGTAGCAATGTTGACCGAGGACACATTCCCTCTGTACTAGTTACCCATGACACCCATCATATCATACAACAGTCCATGTGTTATGTATGTCATCACACATGTCCACCAATTGCAATGCATACAAACATGGCTACATGACAGGCATGTAGGACCAACACACATGTACAATTTGTAGTGTGCATGCAGCTACCATGCATGTGCAGTAGCTGATGTATGTAACTAATATGTGCCTAACTACGACATGCAGTTGCAATGCAGCCCCATCATTGACACCTGTATATGGTGACATACTGACAGTATGGTAGGATGTACATCAGGTATGGATGGATGTGTGTACATAAAGTGGTGATCCACCTGTGCAGATGGATGTTTGCCAGGGATGGCTCACAGGTATGTCACATGCCATCCTACCATTACATGTGCAAACAGTATGCTATGTTACTGTTACTTGACGGTGAAGACATAAAACCTACACAGCGGTCAGGTGTTACTGACTGTATGTCACCTGACACCTGTAACACTTACATCCTCCCATGTGCATATAGCACCACAATTGCCGGACGTAGTATTGGTACACATAATGCGGCCAATACTGCTGCATGTCTGTTAGACGTATCATCATATAGCATGTGTATCATTCACAGTACTGCCATGTGTGTTTGCCTGTGTGACAATATATGCCACATATGGTGGGGATTACATCCCAATTGTTACACACCCCTGTACACTGTTGTAGAGATCTGTACATACTGCAGTGTGGAAATCATGGACATAGGCAAGGGTGGTGTGTGTATCACACACATCAGCTATCCATATGTATATGACATTTGTAGTCTCCACAGTGTGTGTGTGTGTGTGTGTGTGTGTGTGTGTGTGTGTGTGTGTGTGTGTGTATGTATGGCTGTCTGGTGCATGGAGTGAGGGTGTATGCTATCATAAAGAACACACAGGATCCCTAACCCCTCATGGTGATGCAGTCTACTACCCTGTTGATGCCATCAGTCTCAGCCATATTGGCTACCTGTACATGTTCTTTCTCTGTGTCATGTTGTGTGGGTGCACAGTACTGTGAGGGTGATGACCACATAGGCAGGGGTCCTCACCTCAACACTATGAGGTTTGCATTATAGTGTTGTTGACCCCGTGAGTGTGGGCATGTTCCTGTAATGTGACAGGGTATTACTGCTACACAGTGAGGCCTCATGCTATCAGGTGGCCTCTAACATTATCATCGGCCGGACCGCTGTGTACAACCCCTGCACCATGTCAACATACCTGTGATGTGACCTGGTATGGATGTCACGTCTCTAGCCACTGTAGCCTATTAAACTGCCCACATGCTTCTGGATCAGTATATGTGTGGACATCTGTGGTATGTTAGCCTTTCCAACAGTCAGGTTGAGGCTACATATAGCATGCTGATATTGCCATACGTGCCTGTGAGTACTCCAGTTACACATAGGAGACTGCAAACACTGCTACCTGTAGGCACATGCAAGTAGACCATAAGGAGGGAACCAGGGCATCATTACCAACATGCTGTTACTGCTGTTACCAAGACACATACTGTGAACATATAACAATGCATGCTAAACCTGTACTACATGGTATGTCTGCTGCATGTTAACAGTACACAACTAATATAATATACACTTCTCACTATTCTAACACAACTAATGTAATATACACTTCTCTCACTATTCTTACACAACTAATGTAATATACACTTATCTCACTATTCTGTTCACCCTGTGCATCAGACCATTTGTGCATGTCCCTGCACTGATGGCGTGGATGACAGGGATGCAGCACAGGCCTCATCATATGCACAGGGTGATAATGTTTGCCAGGGGCATAGGCTGGACCAATGGATGACATCATGTGTGTGGGTAAGGGCCGGTGATATGATTGCACATGTCTGTTCAGTATGCATGTGGTTGTGGTGCCCTACATATGTGTTTGCTGTGTGCGTGTATCTGTGCACACAGTTCTGCCTTTTGTGAGGCCTACACAGGGGTATTATTGACAGCTGCAGATTGTACAGACCAGGTTGTACAGCTCACTGTGTCTGGCCACGGCCACGTGACCTGTGCCTGCCAGGGGTTGCATGGGCACTACCAGGCGGAGGTGCAGATTGGCTACTGTCCAACGACACATATCCACTGGAACCGTGTCCCCACTGGGAACATCCAGGGCCACATCCATGTGGCCTGCTGTGTCCTGGTGTGGACAGTGCAGCACCAGCTGCACTGCTACTGCTACCGGCACTATGGGAGCAGGCATGTGAGGTGGCATGCTCATGTTGACCTGCACTAGGTGGTGTAGCTGGCCTATGTCCATGTTGCCTACGCCTCACTCCTACCAGATGTTCCAGCACAGACAGCTTACGCTCACGGATTGCCACGGTCAAGGATTCTGACCATGTCACTCAATCGCCTGTCCAGAACATCAGCAATCTGCTGTTGAGCATTTGCCAGTGCCTGGATGCTGTCATTTAGGGTACGGATAGCAGCCCTCTGCAGCCTCTGCCCGTCTCTGTTCTGCCATTCAGCATGTGCCTGTGCCACCATTACAGTCTGGAACATGCGTCTGGTGATACCAGCTGCTGCCCTCTGTCCTGCAGATGCATGTCTGCCAGAGGTCCTCCTACGAGCAGCACCAGCCACATGCCTGTGTGGCACATCTGCAGTCATTACGCTGACACCATGGTGTGGAGACACACCTTCTGTAGCCACCACACATTCCTGTTCCATGCTAACAGATGCTGACTGTCCTTCTTCTATGGCCACTGGTGATGCGGTATGTGTTGGCAGCAGAACTGTGTGTGGGGAACAGGGGGACTAGCTGGGATGGCAACCACTGGCACAGAGTCAGCCCCTGACAACCCTGCCTGTACCTCATGCATATGTTCATCACTGCTAGTATCTGTGGGGACACTAACATCAGATGGACCGCAGAAGGGTAACGCACCTACATCACCTGTGAATGCAATGAAAGACTCTAAATTACAATAGACACACACACAGACACACCATGCATGTGATTTGACAGACGGCATGCAGCATTCCTGTGATACAGCAGACGGCATGCAGCTCAGACATTAATAGTGTTAGTTAGCATACCTCCTGGGGTGCACACTACAGCATGCAGGTGTCATATCAGTAGCCATGCAGTTCACACAATCATGGTAGTATGCATGCATCCCTGTGATACACCATTTGGACCAGAACAGGATAACAGTACACATGGCTGATGTGACCTTGACATGTAATCTGCTGACATGTGCATTAACATGCATACATGTCTGACACAATGGTGTCCTGACACATGTACAGCGTTGTAATGGGCATCATATTGTGGTGTTGTCTGTATGCCCTACAGATAGAATGCATGTTTAGCAAATGTGCATGAACATGGAAGGGTAGTGTAAGCCATCTACATTGCTATACAGTGTGAAGTACAGACACTGTGCCATTGCATGGCATCATGAGGCATCTATATTGCTATACAGTGCATAATATGTACACATTGCATAGCCATAACTGCATGCATACCCATGACATAACTGTGGATTGTGACCCACGATTCTGAGGTATATACACACCAAACCATGCTGTGTCATGTGACAGGTCACTGGAGGACCTACAGATGACACCCCTGCACAACTACTACAGGGTCTTAGCTGCCTGGCAACCATGTCCACACATAGCAGACTTGCCGATTCACCATGTCCCACATGACATTGATGTACCACACACACGAGGTGCACAGCTAACGGTGATGTCCTACAGCAGCAAGGTAAATGTACAGTATCTGTGGCCTGATGTGGTGTCAATGTCTGTGGAAGCTGTACAGGTGACTACTGTCATGCTATGACAGTCATGATGTTCAACACATCTTATATGGTAGACTTCAGTGACACCTCCACTAGCTGTGCACAGGCTTTTAGGAAGTCCAGTGTACCACATCAACTGTATAATCAGTCAACTAAGGCTATAATTGGACCATGTGTGGACAATGTGCAACAGGGTGTATACACATCACATCTACTGTGTGGCTACATGTCTCTGGCCATCCCCCATGGCCATGTGTGCACATGTGTTGGCCAAATGTGTGTGATGGCTGTCTATCTCACATGTCTGTGTTGTCCCATATGACATACACCCATAGATGTCAGATATGTCACCATCCACAGGGCTAAGCAGACAACGGGTTGTATGTTTGGTATGTGGGGTATGGGTTATGGGATAGTGTGACAATATTGCAGCCAGAATGCTACGTGTCTGGGACATGTCAGATGGCACAGCACAATGTGTGCAACCATTGCAGGGGCATATAACACAATGGTGACTCCTGTGGGCTGCCCATATCACAGCTCACTGTGTGGTACTGTTTGCGTACCACATGTGTTGTTCCAATGTATAGTACATATGCCTACATTGTACAACACTTCCACCATTGTATGCACAGCTGTCCACACACGTAGCAATGACAAATACTGTGGTTTCATGTCGGTGTATCATTTCGTTTGTATATATTGCACATGGGTGGCCAGTGTGAATGCTGGGTGATGCGACCTGTATATCGTGACTGGAACGAACATCAAGTGTACAAGTGTTAACCGGCCACATGGCGAATAGATCTATGCTTTAACATGCCTGATACTGATGACAGTCTCACCTGCAATGCACTGATGTCTGTGCGGCATGCCAGAGGTACCTGTATAGGGGTGACACAGCAGTTTGAACATTATCCATGACTGTATGACAGCCACAGGGTGCACTGTGCATGTTAACACATTTGCCTGTACAATAGCATATTGTATGCACATGTGTGCATACACAGGGTAGCATACTCTAGTATGCAGCATGTGTGTCAACATATCTTGCATATGATGTTACATTACATAATGTACAGTGACACATGCAACTAAATGGGATATAATAGCCATATGCGCAGTACTGACTTACCAGGCCACTCCAGGCTCATTGGTTGGGAGACACCCACCTCCACGATGGCAGCTAGTGCTTGTGGATGCTGTTCTGAGGGTGTCCCCAGACTGGCCAGTAGCTCCTCGGTGTGTGTGAGTGGGGGCTGGGTTGGTGGCCCACCACCTGTTCCACCTTGTTCCCTGGCGATTGCAGTGGCACGCTGTTTTGCATGTCATATCAGGTCCATGCAGTGTCTGTGCACCTGCTGGTAGGTGCAGTTATGGCCACCCACATCATTCACCCTCCTGCAAAGATCCTGCCACAGGTTGTCACACTGCTGGGCATGCTGTGGCACATGGCTGAACAACACCTCATAGTTCTCATAGAGGTACGGGATGAGGACATCATCCTCCTGGTGGCTGTACGGTGGCAGGCGTGTACGAGGCATTATCTGTAAGACATAATGATGGTGACAGGTCACAGTATCAGAGATGTACAGAGATACTGCTGCACATACATTTCTAGTAAATCTAGTACATCTGCACAGTTATCTTGCAAATCATCATGACACTGACACGACTGACATGTTTGTGTCACACACATGTGACACCCGTTATGCATTGGATATCATCACCATATATGTGTGTCACCTCATTACATTGTTCATACTCCATGTAAATGCTGTCTTGATGTGGGCATGTCTGTTTGCCTGCACTGGTGTTCTTACCTATCAGCACATGCCTGGATATGTCCACGGTAATGCTGTTGACCTTGATGCTGTGTATATGTCACATATCAACACATACACTGCCTTAATGGACTTGAGCAGTGACAATGCACACATACGCATGGAAACCTTTACATGCATGCGTTTTGCCATATACTTTTACACGGCACTATACAGTTCAGCATCCTACCACGGATCGCCTGTGTTGCACATGTGATAGACATAGGACAATGGCTAGTCGGACATCATTTGCAGGGATGGTTATCAACTATAGCATGTACGGGCAAGGTTTCCTAGCTGTATCCAACAGCCATGTTGCCACCGTGAGGTGCATCAGTGCCACATTACTGATCCAGACAGTCGATACTACATCTACCATGCGGCCATCACACCATGTATGACAGAGATGACATGTGCAGCTTTGATAGACAGGGTTGCATGGTATTGCGGGAGTATGTCACATGTATGGCACAGGGATCTGTCCAGCATGTGGCGATCCTAGTAGTAGGAAGGTGGCTGTCCATAATGTATGTCTTTCAGATCAGGATATCGACATGTAGCATGTCCAACATCATAGTGTAGCACATGTCTTTATGCAAGGTAGACAGCATGCTGCATAGTGGAGGTGAGGATTGTGAAGGCTGATATCGCCCATCCATGCATGGCCAATATCCCTTCAAGGTGATATGTGTTTGAATATTGGTCACCCGAGTGCTGTGTATGCCTGTCCAATGATCTCCATGCTCACGGATGGCACCCTGTCATGACATGGGTACGTCGTATGACTACCTAAGTGGCCTGGCGATGTCACCAACTCAGGGAGGTGAACTGCACAGCACCATCCCTTACACAGTGTCCATAATATTGACCACAGCCTAGGTGGTAGTTAATGGGTACAGAGATATTCACCTAGCGGTGACAATGCTGATATCATCCATCAGAATGTGCACATATGTCACACACCTCACCCACAAAGCCCATTCTCTATGTTGTTCACAACACTGAGACAGTTACTGTTCATAGGTCATGGCCATTCACATCCTTACATACACAGATGCCTCACATTTGTCTGCGTGGTATGGTCTACAATGAGGGTGGAGTACAACACATTAACCCTGTTTTACTGTAGCCGGCACTAGTGTGATATGCACATGTCACTCTGGCACCTTTTGTAGTGTTGATTCTTCAACAGTCCACTGGCAGAACACTCCTGTGACATATGAAGGTATATTTAGTCAAACATCTGTACTTTCATGTACATCTGTACTGCTAACATCTACATTGATAATGGTTCATGGACTTGCAGACCATAATCAGCATGGTTATAGTGCGGTGCCACCAATTATGACTGTCGTCACCACTTGTGGGTTGATATTATCCAACACCCTATCTGTATTGTATTTTCATGCTCAGCACTTGTTCAGAAGATGTGAGCACTTCATGAGCTACTGATTAATATAGCACCCATTCCACACCATTTCTCACAAGTACACTGTCTGTCCTTACATTTCCAGCTTGCTTACAGTACAACAGCTGTTGTACACACGTAACTCACATATCTTGTGAGACATGGTTGTATATACAGGCATGTCCAACTGTCACGGACCAGTGCTATTGCCTGTCTATATGATGAATATGTCATACATGTGGCAATAGAGCAATTGTCTCGTACACAGTCAATGCTCACCTCCCAGCATACAACACTACAGCCTGTGGGAGATGCACATAGGCAGCCCTGCTGGGGGTAATGCTGTCACCAACCCTGACTGCACCTGACAATCATGTGGGGATGTGTAACATTCGCAACACACCCCACTCATCACATAGTCTCACAAGATCTCCACCACCTCAGGCCACACATACGTGTACAACTTGTGCAGTACCTCTCCATACTCTGTGTAGGCACCAAAGGCAGCCCCCATCACCAAACACAACAAAAATAACTTATGGCCCACAGACTCATGTGTGCCCATCACACACAGCCAATAGGGTGTTATAACATACACAACACACCTGTCATAGGTGACTCTGTAGGCGATCACACTGATGTTCCACTCATCAGGCTACACAAGGCTATAGTCGCTTACATCTTGCTGTTGGGTTACTGGTTCTGCAACATAACCTATGCACCCATGCCACACCTCACCAGGTACAATTTGACTGTCATTCTCCTTGTTAGTGTGATTTCCCTGTGATGCAACTTCACAGACTACGTGTGCAGGGACATGCAATAGCTCACTGGTCTTGTAGCCCTGAAGGTACTGGCCAAGCCCTGGGGAGCATTATGCATTCATCCGGACCTGATACCACTGTACAATGACTGACTGTGTCACTTCAACAGTTGCCTATGCTTCTGCTGTCATTCCACAGGAATCTGGTATCTGTCCACTTTGACTGACATGGTCAACAAAACACGATGCTTTGGCACAGATGACCTGCACCTGTCAGCCCTGGGAGTACAGATAACATGTAAGGCTCTTGCTGCTTCTATACTGCCTGTCTTGCACAGTTTCCAATAACATTCACCACCAGAATGGGAACAGGCAAGCCAAACATGGGGTCATGTGATGCAATGCTTGACATCTTCATCTCTGACGCACGCAGGCAAGGAACTACTTATAATGGACCACTTCAATATCTCTGCAGTGACTGGGACCTGCCTCTAGGCTCTGCAGAGCACATCTGCAATGACAGGTTATATACAGACCATACCTTTCAGTCATGTAACCTGGACCGGCACACCCACAGCTGAGGTGTTCCCATATTCCACTATGTTGTACACACATCCTGGCTAGTTACTTAGCACAATGCATCAGAGGTGCTCCACGTGCAACTAACTGTGGCCAGAACTGCTATACACATTGTAACAAGCTACGGATTCAACAACATACCTCACGGTTACCAGACCTCATTTCTTGGTGTACTGGACAGTAGGGCTCAGACAGGTACTACTGATGTGAGACTGACACTACCCCACACTTAACTGTGATAGCCACTCATGTACCAACACATTAGGCCAACGCTGTCTGGGATTTATAACCTCCACTCGGCTGGATCAAACCATACACACCACCTACAAGACCAACAATATCCTTGACATGGACACTACCAACATGTGACTGGTGTTCCACACCTGGGGTTATCCCCTCATTGGTGGATTCCGAACATATGCTAATCACCCTTGTTATCCACATCCCAGCACCACACCCTTCACGGCATACACAGTACAAGAGTACTACAACACCTACTACAGACGTCTTATGACAGCAGTAGTTAACGTCATGACACCCGTGCAGATGGACAATGCACATACAAATGCTGAAACATACCCCAATGCACTTCATTAGCACTTACACGACTGCATGGATCATGCTATTCCACACAGAGCCATGATGGTACCCACCAGATAATGGACGCCACTCTGGGGGTCCAGTTACATGGACATAATTTACAACAATAGGTGGAGGCTGTTGCAAAGTGGAGTACAATCCCATGGGTGCGGTAGCTCACTGGTCAGCCTCAGTAGGGCTACAGCATCCCTCATCACATACACCAACACTAGCTACGTAAACATTACTGTGACACATTCCAGGGTGTACCACAAGGCATTATGGAGGTATGTCAGTAGTCAATGGCAATACCCACATCTGCTCTGACATACAACAGTTACTCAGGAACATTACAGAACCAGGTGATACAGGGCCACAATCCATGCAGGAACATTTTGGTGTCCCTGCAGTCACACCTACACAGTACTAACCTGCACTCTATATGGCCTGGAACACTGGCCCCATGTGACCATCCAACATCCCAGGCTGTGATTTACACAAACCTCTGAATGACATGTCTCCCCACTTGGCCACCATATTCAGTAATAGCCTTGTATCAGACATTGTAGCCCCTGAATGTCACACAGCAACAGTTATCACACTCCACACAGGTGGCACCACAATGCATGAGGGGGACTATTGCCCTACACACCTGCCTGGACTGTTCTGCAAGGCTATGGGGCACATCATCATAGAAGTCATTCACAGAAACATTGGTGGGCTCCGGTCCTTTGCTGCCACCCAGGTTGGACTTGTTAGGACCATAGCAAGTCTCCTACACCTGGTGGACTCCTTTCATACAGTTACCAGGGTAGTTGATGATGGTAAGGGGGTCCACACAGCCTACATTGTCCTCTTATTGCCTTTCACCACCGTTCTCCATTCTGGTATTGACAGCATACACATACACCTGCACATCGACCCCTATGTCTCAGGATGTTATGCAAAGTGGCTCACGGACAGGACACACACAATGAGGGTAGCATACCGTAGTACCTACTGTATTTCAGTTACAGTTGGTATACCACAGTCCTCAGTCACAGGGCCCCTCATGTTCGGTACATGCTTCCCTGAGGTACAGGCTAGCACAGAGGGACTTTCCCTGCCTAGCTTTACAGACAACTGCATACAAAGCACCAAGATTGATCCACCAGCTGATACTGACTCCCTCCATAAGGGTGTCACTGTGACGGATACCTGATATCAATATCATGGCCTCAAGCTGCATGATACATGGTGCATGAACATCCCCTTTGCATTACACCATTCACCCACTGACTATCACATAGGTGGTAGTCCCCTACATACATGTCACATTGTACATGATTGTAGTACACACGTATGTCACACCCACTCCTGTGATAACCATATTGCCACTGTGGCGTGGATATCCTTCTACGTGGCCACACTTATCTGTACTGAGTTTGTAGCTGGAACATAGGCACCCATTGTACCTCTGAACTCCAGATGTATACACACATTCAAGGGTACAACACCCCATTTAGGGTGCACCTTACACAACAGCTACGGCTTTACATACCACAACATTAACACGCCATAATGTTTATTGAGCTCCGACGGTTGAAGTATGCGGCAGAACTACGGACACCACGTCTGTACAAATTTGCATACTACATACTCAGGGGTGACCTCTGCTGAACAGACAGGGCCCATGTCCACAACAATATTAATGGATATACTCCACATAAGCGACATAAGCAAGTGCCACTGTGAGCAACATGCTCATGGATATGTGCACACACGCAACGATGAGTGGGATGTGCTTGAGGGTTACATTCCCATACTGGACATTCACCATGCTTTGGAACATGATTCCTATGTACATCACGCAGGGACACTCAGTAGCACTGTTCATGTGATACCTCACTTGGTGGATGGGAGACACATGTACACCAGGGATCACTGCAGTGGCTGTACTGTGCAGAGGTGCAGGCAACACATGACTCTGCTGTTCACAGACAGGACACTACCCTAGAGAGGTGCCGCTGGTGTGAACACTGTAGTTGTGCTTACACATAGACTTGCCAGACTGCATAGTACCCCACTATGAACCTGTGAAGCTATTACATGCCCTTTGTGCATGGTTAATTGAGTAGCCCTTCCATTTAGATTAGCTATCATGCTATTACAGTGTCCCGTGACTACAAGCCATATGTTTCCTGTTATTGTATATTGTGCATGCCAATAGACAATACATTTGGTATGCATGATATGCCTGTTATGCTGTGTAGCATATCTGACATATCTACCTACAATACTGTGCATTACACATATTTTACATAGTATCACATAACGCAAAGCATACTTGCACAGCGGGACCACCTTAGACATGTCATTGTTGTTATATGCCCATACACATGCCTACTGTGACAGTATATCAACGTATACTATCCCCTGCTATGGCACATACTTGTTGGAATACCCTACCACTGACAGTGGGTGGTATGGAATTGTTCTGTTTAAAGCCCTCATGTAGCATCTCTTGTGGTGTCTGTGATGTTTACCTTGTGGCCCACTGCAGGACACACAATTTCTACAAGAATTACTATGCTCAGCAAGACATCACTACATAAATACCTTTTCCCACTTTATGCATTGCGGACACTTTTAATTAATACAAAACAGGATATACATACACTAACATAATTAATACAAAACAGGCTATACATACACTTACATACCAAGTGTTCTACATACCTTGTTATCATTCCGGACTTTCGTAACTATCTCTCTTACACTGTTTAAACAGTTCTATGGTATGAACATACGGTTTGAATGTCTGGCAAGTCATCCTTATATACGTCGATACCTGTAACATGTGGTTTCCTGCCACCAATTGGTGTTCCTGATTGACTTATTACTTGCACATCAGCTGTGCAGCCACTCCATTCACCAATTATGTGGCAACAGTGGGGTATAATTGAATTCTTCCCTTGGGCGTTGCCCATATGCCCTACCTTCGTGGAGACGGCCTGTATTGTGTTTTGTTGTGTGTAATTGCAACTGCTATGTGTAGAGACACGTATAGTTTGGATTCATGTCCCCTGTGGATTGTGTATGATGGCTAGAGTATGTGGTTCTACAAGTGAGTGTACCTGTCATCCCAACTGTCTGATTAGGGACTATTGCAAACAAAACTTGTAACATCGCCATTTGTTCCATTATACAACGGCTACGATTTCACATGGTGCCTTTAAATGTGTCTCTCACAAGGTATGTTAACACTTCTGCAGATGTAATTGACTGACTGAATGTTTGTGCTATAATTACAGTCTGTATTGCTATAGTTTCTAGTGTGGGGGAGTTTCTAGTGTGGGGGATATAGGTGGGTGTATGTAGCATATACAGGTTTGTGGGGCTTGCATTTCTACATATTCCATATATGTGTGTGGGCTCCTTCCCTAATTAAAGAGCTATCAGTTAGTAGACTTTTGTTATGGGTTTATACATTGGGCCATTGTTAATTGGTTTCTCTATAGTATGCAGGTGAGGTTGATACTTCCATACCTCCAGAATTACAGTGATATGTAAAGGGATGTTTCTAAATAACAGCTGTCCCGTGTATTTCTGTCACAGATATTTGCAGTCATTGCAGTTGTGTTGGTAACTGAACCTCTTTGGCATGGGTTGCCACCTTTCAAATGGCCATTGTGGGACACTTGCGGGACACACATCGGTGTTTACAGGCCAACACATACCCTTGGTCAGTACACAGGATAGCACATACTTTTATCCTCAATACATACTTATTGTTGTGGGACTTTGGCTACTTATCATATTGCATGTAACATTTACGTTTCTTACATACAGGCATAACTATTTAATGCAAGTATTACATAATATATGGGACATAATAATGTCCTACAATCTTGGACAGTTGCCCTTTGTAATGTTTTATGTCAGGACACAACTGCCCAGGCAGGGGCTGCCCCTCCTAATGTGGGACAAGTGGTAACCGTATGCCTACGGCTAGCTATACCCACACCTACCATAATGATTTACCTTTGAGTTGGCACTAATAGACACACAATGCAGACACACACACACACACACACACACACACACACACACACACACACACACACACACACACACACACACACACACACATTACAGTCACATGGAAACGCACACGGCACCCTCAACACATACATACACAGACTACGGCAATCACAAACACAGATGAATGCAGTACCTACGTGGACAGTAACACCGGCAGCGGTAACTAAATGTCCCTTCATATCGTGATAATATTATTTGCGGTTCTAGTGTTCCGGTACTGTGTTCTTTCAGTCTTTCAGGCTCGTGGTTACACTTGTCGGTATGTGACACATTCCATAGTTGGCGGTATCCTATTTATTTGTACCTCCAAGATTTTATGAATGTCGTTGACCTATCTATATATTTGCAGATATTCTGCTTATTCTGCTTATATTTGCAGATATTGGTGAATTCGTATATTTCAACATATATCTCTCTATTACCCTTTCTATCTGTATTATATATGTGTATATATGTATATATATATATATATATATATATATATATATATATATATATATATATATATATATCTGACAGGGAAAGTGACAGGCAAACTTCACCTTTCATTGTGTACTTGTCGGTGTATACTGTTTCCTGGACTCCCCACGTTTGTGTCTGAACCTGTCACATTACACACCTGCTGTAGGTACATCTTGGCTACCATAGTGTTAGGTGATTGTATACATGATTGCGTGTTCTACTCCTTCAGAGCAGGCACTATTAGTACAGGGGTGAATAATGCTAGTTTCACCTGTTCTGGACATCATTGACCGTGATCTGCGCGATATTCAGAGTAGCTTAGCACTGTTTCGTGCATATCCGTATAGTCATATTTAAACAACGCTTACCAGCACTGGGCAATGCATATTCCCGCTAATGTGTGCTAAACATGATCTGATGACCTGCATCCAACATGCATTATTCGTGCCTTCGGGATTACGTTACATCCCGTGCAGGATGTGGAACCGGGAACATGCATGACGGTCACTGCATTTACCACTTGGTCATCTGGGATTTGTGCACGTGTTATGGCGTTTTGTATGTGGAGTATACTGCGGCTGTTACTCCATACTGCACTCACATGGGTAACTCAGTTAGTTTACATATGGATGAGTCCAATTAATGATATGTCCATGTGATGTTTACTGGATGTGCTCCAGCATTGGGTATGTATATCACAGTGAGCCACACACGATAATGTGCTACACCTTCAAACAACCATAAGTGGAGAATGCTGGGGTGACGAATACCTGTCATGGGTACACCCCATGCCTTGACACAACATCCATGATTACATTATGTGGAGCCCCTATTTAACGCAGCAGGGAATCCGTGCAGAGTGTGTGCAGGACAGCACTTGCACACATGTGATCCCGTGATTGCCTCTGCTCCACTGAGCAATAGTTGGTTACTCGATGTTGTGGCAACAGCAGACACTGCTTGTCTCGTTTGATGTATGGTCTCTAACAATTGGGCGTATACCTACCGATGTACCAAGGAACCTATACACACAGCACCAACATATGCTGATAAGCGCATGTACTGTTCAGGTGTTGACATTCCTTGTTCCAATAGCTGTTGTGTGTACAATGTTTGAGGGCTGCCTATGTAGGATTCACACAGTGGGCCACCTATACATTACAATTTACAGGTGGTCGTGTGTGTGTGTGTGTGTGTGTGTGTCATTCATTTTACTGTGTGTGCAGGTGGAGAGGTGTGTCAGTCCATACGGGCCTACAATGTCAGAGTATGTGCTATACGTTCCCTATGCCAAGGCGTATGCATATTGGGCATGCCTCCGTCTGCCTAATGGGGCTGGCACAGAGTGTTCGTGGTCTGAATCCCTCTGTGCCTGTGATGGCCTTGGCAATTGCAGTGGGCTATGAGGGCCTTCACCATTTTATCCCTGCTGCAGCTGTTTCCACAGGATCATATTATGTAGCATGGCACATACTATGAAGATGTGGGCACACGTGCCTGGAGAGTACTGCAAGGCTCAACCAGATGTGTCCAAGCAATGGAACCGTGATTTCAGCATTCCGAACACATGCTCTATGATGATTCTGTATTGTGCATATGCCTCATTATGGCGTTCTTGCATGGGTGTGTGTGCATTTCTGATGGGAGTCATCATCCACGGCTCCAGTGCATAGCCAGCATCCCCCACAAGGTGGCCATGTGGGATGTCCCCCATGACAAATACCTGATACATCTGTGAGGCATGCCAAATATGGGAGTCATGGTAGTTTCCAGGGCTGCCAGCACACACATCCATGATAATGCCCTGGGCATTGCACATGACCTGGCAGTTGATGGAGTGGAATCCCTTGTGGTTTATTTAGCATCTACCATGCTCACTGGGTGGTGACTTGATATGTATGTGCGTGCAGTCTATCACACCCAGTACCTCCAGGTAGTGTGCCACATGGTGGAAGTGACGCTTATTGCTGGCCAACTCCTCCTGAGTTCCGGGGAAGTATATATGCTCATTGGCATGTTGTAACATGGCATCCAGGAACTGGTGTAGTACCCTGAATGCTGATGCCTGTGAGATCCCCATTATATCTCCAGTTGGCCTTTGAAAGGTACCTGTGGCTAGTATTCACAAGCTTACACATACCTTCGTGTCCACTGGGATGGGTTCCCCTCTGTTGTTTCTGGTTCTCAGGCGTGGCTGGCACAGCTCAACTATTTGCTGTAAGATGTCCCTGTCCACCCTGTAATGCTCTACTATCTCCAGATCATGTAGCCCCTGGTAGGTTACCCTTGGTCTGAACACTTTTCTCCTCCTCCGGGGCCTGCGGAGGTTGTCGGCATCATCCTCCACAACACTGTCAGTCTCTAACACATGGTGATGAATCACAGCTATGGCAGCTCCCAACATGTACATTTTAAAGGTTCCCCATGTGTTTACACCTATGGTGCAGTGTTTGGGAATACACAGGTGTGTGTAGGGTGCTTTCACACTTTACACTATTGTGCTGTGAACACCGATGATGTCATAGGGTATGTATGTATGATCGTAGCTACAAGGTATCTTATGTGTTTTACTACAGGAACTACTATTGTGGTGCCTTTGGTGTTGAATTACATTTGGCTGCCGTGGATTACCTCTTGCCCTTCCCTTTACATTTCCTCACATTTCACCTACCTTTTTCTGGCATGCATCCAGCAGCCTGCTTTCATTTGTACTTTGCTAGACCTGGCTTATCTTGCGTAATGTGTTCTATTGCCAGTCTACTGTAGGTTTGCTTTGCTCTGCTATGACAGTTCTCCTTTCTTTGCAATCCAATGCCTCCCCTCCTTTCTTTGCAATCCAATACCTCCCCTATCCAGTTTTGCAGGTTTCTGTGAGCAGACTTGTCAGCTGCAATCAATTTCCCGCTGTGAGTTAATAGGTGTTAATTGCTCAGTTGTGCGCCAATTACCCTACTGTGGCATTTCCTTCTTTTTTTCCCGTGACCTTCCTGTTTGTGCTATTGTTCACAGCACATGCATCCGCTTACCGGGTTTCGGGCACGTTTTCATCCCCGTACTCATGCGCTTTTGGGCACCATATGTGCTCTCAGCTAAACAATTCTATACCTACCTCCTCACCTCTGTCCTGCAGCTTTGCTTAGCAACGGCTAGGCCAGATTTGCATTGCTCCAATCTGCTTACAGCTATGGTGGCACACCCCTCTGCTGATGTCATGTATACCTCTGAGCCACTCCTCGGTGCTATAGCGCTGCACCGTATGGTACATCCTTAATCCGGCGGGACATTTGTGATTCAGTATTACCTGCCTCATTTCCATGGCATTGACTACTAATTCATAGTTACCATGCCGAACACTGTTACAGACCCTTAGCAACCCTTGCAGCTTGGTTGTGGTGTACCATGCACACCATTGCGTATTATGGTGAAATCCTGATTTGTATTACACTGCGATTTTATGACATTTGTATATATTTTCTTTGTGTTCCAGTTTGTGCACACATGCCCTGCAGTTGTACTTTGCGTTACTGTGGACATGACATTAAATGTTGTTTTTTAAGTGTTGTGCATCTTTTCTTATGCCATTGGCTGTGTATTTAGCCATTGGCATATGTTAACTTTGTAATACATGAGTCTGGGCCACTTCCATAGCTCCGATGTTCTGTTTGGGAAAATGTAAACCGTGTTTTTTGGTTTACATTTCTGTGGGCTTACGCTACACCTGCACCACTTCATGAATCGCTATATACCTTCATTTGCATGGTGTGGCATGGTGCATGGGGTGATTAGCATACCTAAGCTGAGGGCTGTGCAGTTCTGGCGTACACTGGTAGTGCACGTGGGATTGGATCATACCTGAATCGCTCTATGGCCATATTTGGTGTTATACCACCTACGCTATGCCTACGCCTGGCGCAAGCTTCATGAATCCTGGGGAGTGTTTCAGACCTTCAGTTGTGACCACAAAAGCAGTATCAGCAATTATTTCTGAATGCTAGAATTCTACTCCCACACCATTGGCACCTGACATTTGTGTCTCCTAACATCTTTCTCCTGGGGGAAACCTTCCAATTCACTCCACCGGAGTTATGCATCTGTATTTAGTACTTGTAGATAGTTGGTAAAAAATAGACAAAAGCAGTTAAATACTATCAGCTTTTAGAAACCACATTTCTATTTTTCTTTTTTTTTTTTTATCTCTGTGCTGAAGCCAAAAATGGTCAATTGCAATCGATGCTCTACCCATTTAACAAAAAAACATAGATTAAAAATAATTTGTAGCATGTAAATCATGTGTACATTTTAACAAGAAAATTACATCATAACTGATTTTAGTGAAATCCAGTTATTCCAGCCTAGTTTAGTTAACAAGCTAAAAATTACTCACTCATTTAATGTTGAAAGCTCGCCACTCCCTACTTCGCAAAGACAGTATCATCGCTCTACCCTTTACTGATTATATCTTAGTCCAAAGCTGCTTAACCTTTAATCAGATTCTATGCATAATACTTTTAAGTTTAGTTGCTGATTTAGCATGGATTAACTGGGCTTCACTGAAACAGGACCTTATAAAACAAATTAATACCTATTAATGTGTTCTGGATGTTCTATACTCTTGGGAAACTGCATTGCATTTTTATATTTACTGATATTTATTATATTTTTCCTATAATCTTTATCAGTTCTTCTTCACATACATGTAGCACAGCAAGCTTCATCCTTCCCAATCTTTGTTACTTGGGATCATGTAACATTTTAATTACTGGGTGCAATGTATGAATTCTCATATCACATAATTTAATGGATTACAATGATGTCCTTTACAATTACATGGAGTTTTACTTCCAAACTTTTCAATAAAACTAGGTGCTGCCCATGTGTTACTTTCAGGTGAACTGCAAACAAATAAATAAATATATTAATAGGGTTCGCAGTTTGTGGATGTATAGATAAATGGATGGATAGATGTTTTGTAAAAGTTTGGCAGGTAGGAGGGGCATGTGCGTTATAAATGTTTTGTTCATAACCTGCATATGTCAAGACACGTGGTGCTTAGTTAATGTGACAATATATGGCCACAGATTGTGTTACTAATAAAGGTGATCTCCCAGACAAGTGGACCCTCCTGAGAAGTTCTATAGAACATAAGTAAATGAGGAACTAAAACCATTTGTGGCCAAGCTTCTGGCTGACAGAAAAAAAAAAAAAGAGTATTTTTTTTTTTTTTTTTGGGGGGGGTGTAGTTGTTGCTGAAAAGCCAGAAGTTCTGTATGCAGTCTGTGAACTTCAGTTACCTAGAATCTCACTGTCTGATACATCTTTGTCTTTCACGGATTGTAAAGTCTCTTATCCTAAAACCTTCTCACATAAAGATAGCCCTATAGGTTTCATAACATTTTACTCAGCTCCTTTTGGAATTTGAAGTGACCTTTAAGAATTTGCTTTATACATACATGATTGAACTGCAGTCTTGTCTTCAGATACCTCTTTACTACTTCTGTTTGTAGAATGCAGTGATATTTTTCATCCAACCAGTACTTATTTTCTCTGTCTTTCTCATCCATGATGGAACTTAGAATTGCAAATACTAAGGATATAACCAAATGCATCAATAGAATTTAAATACTGTGTTTCTAGTATTTAGGCAAGATCTCCTTTTATTCTTCACAGCAGACATTCATCCATCATTGTTACATTTCTATATAACTTTCTGTTTTTTAGAAAATTGCATATCTCTTAGAGTTTATATAAATTAGTATGTTATTGTTTTCTGATTGCATGAAACTTAAGTTATACATTGTATCTGAATGTCGTTTGCTAAGATTTACACGCAGTGATGTTTCTTGTTGAATTTCTGAAACATCTATGTAGTATGACATATTAGATAAGCATAATCTTAAAGGACAGTTGACAGTAAAATGCAGATTATTCAATATTTAAATTACTGATCCAGACATATTATTGCAGATTTTTTTATAATGTGTGTATTGCTGCAATGAACTGCTAAGAAAAATGTGAGACATTTAATGAGGCAAATCTGCTTAGGAATATGTTTCCTCTTTATTCTACTGCATTAATTCAAAACTTTGTTTCTCCCATGTTGCAGTCAATTTCTATGGAGCTCACACACTGAATGCGTGATTAATCATATCAGTGCTAAAGTTGCCAATAAATAGCAAACCTTAAAACTATAACAACATGCTCATTTTTTGCAGTCATTCCAAATAGCTAAACAACCAGAAATTGTCAATGTACACCAGGATCAATGCTCCAGGGTCTCTATACAAGATTGATTTCATTCTCTGAGGATTTCATCTTGCTCATCAACAAAAACAGTTTGTCCTACCTAAATAGTCCAATTGAATGTCACAGCTTTGCAAAGTAAAGAAAGATCTAAGATGCTTGCATTAATCCTTGCTTTATGGTGGCCTGTTATGCCCCTTTTGAGAAATGTTTCTTTGTCAAATATAGCCTAAAGGAAAAAAAACACTTCTACTTGATTTCTGTTTAAGAAGTAGAGCTGTTTTTTTTTAAACACATTGTGTTTTGCAAATAAATTAGGCACCTAATGGCCAACATTAAAAAAATGTTTAGTTGAATGAATGCTGTTGCTTTGTGTTTCATGGCATGATGCATACTGTTACATGAAGTAAAAAAAGATTTATGCAGCTAACAATTGAAAATTGTCTATTAAATCTGTTAACACTGAGACAGAAACTGCTTCCAGAATACTATTTATATTTTTCTGGTGTTTAAGCAGTCAAAAAAAGTTATTGTTAGTTTTGCTGTTGTCCTGAATGATGTCTCTGACAAAGATTGATCATAAAAAGAAGAAAAACTGAAAAAAAATATCTAGCACATCCCATTCAATGTCGCTATATAATTCCTGCTGTACCTTGGATATTGAGGAATATGACTGTGTCTCTAACCATGATGTTATTTGTTCAAGACATGAATGTCAAGAAATTCATCTTGAGAGCAGAGCTGAAGGGTGAATCTTGACATCCTTGTGTCAAACATAATGTCCTTGCTTATGATCACTGAGAAAATGTTATAGTTCTTTGTGGTATATGCAGCTTTACATGCTCCTATGTACTAAAAAGGCTAGGGATTTACAACTTATAAAGCCATAATACACTAACTGCTAGCATCCAGCTAGAGGTCATCCAAGAATAACAGTAGGAGGCCAGGAAACACTTCATTCAGAATTACAAAAAATAGACTTCCCAGTAGTCTTTCCTTGTGGCCTCTGAGTACTGTTAATGCTCTAGCATGAAACTAATGTTTAACAGTGTGATGGGGTGTTTAACATGCCTGTCTTTTCACCAGTTTTGTATCATAATTGCAGCTAGACATGGCTCATCTAGTGCCCAGTGATGATCCCTGAACTGGTACCTGTTTACCATAGGTTAGCGAGCAAAAAAATGGTCTTTCCCCAACTTCTTCTGGTTTAAAACTGCAGCAGATTTCTTGCTAACAATATGCTACAAATCGTTCCATATTCAAAGCACCAAGCCAAGAGCTTTGCTTCAGTCCTCACCAGAAAAATAGTATTTCAACAGCATTCAGAAATACTGATATTGAAATTGATGCAATATGGCTTCTGTTTGTCATATCCATCAATACCTTGCACCCAGAGAATCTGCTGTCTTCACCCCAACCTAGCTATACTTCTCACCGTAGCTCTCCATATGATACAAAAAAAAAAAAATATGCATCTACTGTCTCTAAAACATTTACTTTTCTTTTAAAATGTACTATTGCCTGATTTGTCCAACAACTAAACTACAACAAAAATGAAAGTAGCTAGATATTTGCCAAGTTTCTTCATTGAACTTTAACATCTTGCATGTTACTTAACCAGCAGCATTTTATAGTATACAATACTGCTGCCAGTCTTAAGGTCCCAACATCCAGTCTCAGACATTGTGACATGTAGTTCACAGACCTTTACAAATCTAGCCAATAAATATATTCAAAGAGGTCTACATCATATGTTCGAAGTTTAATAACTTCGAACATTAAAACATCAAATTTAAATGTTCACAGTTATAAAACTTCGAACATATGTAAAAAAAAAACAAACCCAAAACTAACGGCTGTAGGAAAGGGGACAAGCCCCCCAAATCCACCACACCCCTCCACTCTTTAAATATACCAACTCAGAGACCACACTACAGTGCAATAAGGGAAATCTTCCCTTTACCGCACTATAGTGCAGTCTCGGAGTTGGTATATTTAAAGAGCAGGGGGTGTGGCAGGGGGCTTGCCCCCCTGCCTACACTAGTCAGGTAAGTTCCATTTGTTTTGTTTGTTTTTTTTTTATTATATGTTCGATGTTTGAAACTTCGAACATTTAAATTCAATTATTTAACGTTCAAAGTTTTCAAACTTCGAATATATAATATAGACCCTGTTCAAAGTTCCATCCAGCCTCTTGTTCAGTGGAATGCAATGGATTCCATATTGTTTCATGAAGCAGTCTCAATAACTGCTGAGTTCGTGTGATTTTTTTTTCCTTTTTCTGAAGACAGTCAGTTCAGAATACATTTAGTTTAAATAGTTTGACCTAAGTCAGACACACAGTATCAATATGAATTCCACCAGCTGAGTATATTTCCACTGCAACATGAAGTGTGAAGTAATAATTTACTGATGTCATTAGTCACAAGTAATGGTAATGTCCTTGTGACCAGATATTCCCTGATACACATGCTTATACCATTTCAAATGCCTTTATACATTTAGCATCTCAACATTTAAAGACTAGTCCAGAATATGGTGACATATAAATAAGTTCCGAATCAGACCGTCTGCCACCAATGTCTGATACATCAACCTGCTTGGTTGCTGCTGCACTAAAATTCTCTTCCAAGGACATTAGCATATACAATGTAACATCTGCCACCCCTTCAGTTACTTCTAAACAAAATCCAAATTCCTGAAGGCTTGAAGTAGCCAGTAACAAAACAAAAAAATTACAGGAAGAAAAGTATTTAAGAATGCTAGATGTTTAAATAACAAAGTGAGAATCTGAGAGTATAACTGTTCCAGGATGGCACTGAAATCTACACTGACACAGAAACGTGGTTCATAGATAATGGCTCTATACCATCAATCACAATGTGTAATGTCAGTCATTTTCACAGAGTTTTCTGGTAGGATGGTTGAGTTTCTATGTTCTTAAACGGCAATGCTGAGCCTAGATGAGAGCATGCATATAAAGGAATAAAACACATATTTATTGCATTTAAGATTAACAATGAAAGTACATTTATGTGCTGCTACTGCAACCTTTATACAACTCCTCACAAACATAAAGAATTTATAAGTAAATTATATGGCACAGATATGGCGAACAACTTAAACTACTAAAGGGCATTCTGTATCCAGACATTAGCTCAAGTAGTGTATGAAATATATAACCAAATATTTATTATTTTCTTTTATTGCCCCATGACAGTCACCAGTCAAGACCTTGCCATAAAAAATACATTCATTATTTGGAAATCATCTAGGCAGCTATGCAAGATTTTCTGTTTTATTGCCCTAGCCCCTATGCAAACTGCAGATATGCAAACTTTTTAAAATTAAGGCCTGTTATGCTGCCTTATTGGGTGTGCTTATACATACATGTACTCTATGAAGATCGCAAAACAGAAGTGGCCTTCAGAGCCAACTATATACCTCTGGCCAGTACACTATTACATGCTATATGCATCTGTCACTCTCTCCAGTAGGGACTAGCAATGCTGCATGGTGGACCAAGTCCTGTTGCACAAGATGGTGAGATATTGATGGCCAATTACATACACCCACGCACATTGGCTCCTCAAACAACTGGTTTATTAGTCAGTCAATGGTTGCAGACAGGGCTTTGTACCTCTGCACCTAAAAGCTTATTTAGATTCATTGATATAGATAGATTTCCATCATAAAAATAACCCAAACAGACATGAAGGAGCCTCAAAAGGGTCAATAGTATTACATGATTCATGTACTTCCTTCCCCACTATATTTTTAGTTGATATTTCAGCTTATGTCTACATAAAGCAGTAAGTCATGATTACTATCAAGTCTAAACTTTGATATTTCTCTAAAGTTAATTACAATTAATCTAATGATATACTAGGCAATTAAAATGCGGATGAAATGTATTATTTATAAAGAATGCAAAATCAAAAGCTGAAAGAGTGGATGAATTCTGTCACATAGTGAATGACTACACAGGAAATGTTGTCCTAGCAGTATATAATTATGCTAATAAATTCAAACAAACCATTTAGGTAGAGGTATAACATCAGAAAACTATAACAGAAAATTAAAAGGTTCATGCTACATATCATACAATGAATGCATTTCAAAAGGCTAAAACTGGGTTACAATAACAATTAAAAACTTCTGAAAAGAATTCTCAAGTTGTCAGAAATAGTAAAACAAAGTTTACAAGCAGAGTCACAGACAACTATGAAAGAAAAGAAAAATGTCAGACTCACATCTTTCAAGACAAATGTAAACAACTGGATGGTATCTACAAATCTGTTCATGGCCTGGCATCCTTTCCTTCCTGGAAATGAGAGGTATTCTTTAAGGGGTGGCTTAAAATAAGCACAAAATGATTTCTTGGCATATTGTAACTGCTATGAACTTGTCATGCAAAGATGTGAATTGTGAAATGCTATATAAACCCTGCATTTTTTCAGTAAAGATGAAGCAAAGATGTGAAATTTTACAAGCAGTATATATTTTTTAATGCAACAGCATACTGAAAAGTGGAACTGATTCACACATGCATGCATGTACACACAAATAGATATGCAGACAAATACAATAGCAGAACTTTGGGCTCTACAGACTACTACTTCCACTCAAATTATGACCTTATTTGTGCTTAGAATATATGCTTATCTAAGCAATTTTAGTTTAGCAGAGGTTATCTGAATTTAATATTTTATCACAACAGAAAATGAAGGGTTACTACTTTGCAAAAACATGAACTTATCTGAAAGGATTACTTTAAATGATTAACTAGTAATACAAATTTTCAAAACACTGTGGTGTTTTACCAAGTGAAGTGTCTACTGCTTTGAAAATTGGCTCAATAGTTAATCCAGTCAGTCTGTGGTTGCCTTCTGGAGTTTTGGTGGACTAAAAACATGGATGAAAATGTTTACATGGAGTGCAGGTGAAAAGACAGCTAGCATGCAGTCATAGTCAGTAAGATTATGTCTACGCATTTTACATGCTTATCATTCATAAATGATAATTATGAAAGTTTGAATAAGCCATAATAGTCTAAAATCAGGACAAATAAGCCAGCTCCAGTGATGTACAGGATTTTGGCACAGATAACTTGAGTTTACTAGTTTTGGTGGTTGAGGAAGCCAGCAGGAAAGGATGGCAGGATGTAGCTGACATCATGCTGCCATGTAACATGAGAGAGAGAGAAGAAGGGAATAAATCGTTCAACTGGTAGGTAGGTAACTGTTCAGACATGCAAGCCACCAATAAATGATATCTAGAATTGTGAGTGCCCAGAAGTGTGCATTCACACAAGGAAGGCATTGTGGACCTTGATGTTGACACATATCACTCATCTCTCTGCCAGTGTTAGGATTAGCACCATCATTAATGCCAATAAGGGGTATAAACAAAACTCATGGTTGATTGAATGACACTCACTCTTGATGGAACTTGGACCCCTAAAATGGATGAATGGATGAGTATAAATCTAATATATACAGACTTGAAGATCAGCAGGCAGGGGTGCAACAATAACTTAAAAAATCAGAGGAAAAAAGATTACAGACGTCTTCATTTAGTGGTAGAACCATGTATCTGTTAAGATTATGTTTCTTATACTAATGATAAAGCCAAATAATCAAAAAAGAGAAACTCAAGGTCCACCTAATAGAAAGCACCAAAAGATAAAAAAGTCCAGAGTTTGAAACCACCATATTTAATATAAAAAAATGTTAAAACATACAATATACGTGCACAAGCTTTCTGGTATGACTCTGCCTCAGATGCTGAAAAACACACATTCTCAGTTATGTTTAAATAGCAGTCACATGGCAAGTTTAGCAAATCACAGTGCAACATCAGTTCAAGAGACATTACAGTGATCTGAAAAATTTTGAAAATAAAGTTTGATGGTCTACATTAATCCTACATTTTCATTTGTATTTCCTTTTTGTTACTATTGATTTAGACATTACTGTACACTGGAAATGTTAAATTATATTTGTTGATGTTTCTTTTACAAAATTGGAATAATACTTGCTGATGTGTTTAGCTCTGATTCAACTATGTAACCCATTTATATTTCCTGTGCCTGTTTGTAACACACTATCCTGCTCTAATACTCCGAGTCAGTTTTTGAATAAGACTAAACATAAATGTGTGTATCTCTTTCTTTTGTGTCTAGGATATGTTTAGCCAAGGCATTAGCTCAAATACCTTGAAACATATCTGAAGAATGTTGAAAAACTCTTTCCTTAAGACATCCATTTATTTATTTATTTGTTTGTTTATTTATTTATTTGTTTACTTATTGCTTTTATTGACCAGTATGGCCCAATTGAGCCTCAATGGCCCTATTTCAATGGAGGCCCAGGGTGAAAAGATCTTGTAATATAACACAGAATAGATGAGAATAAAAGCATGAGTTATATAATACAAAGTAAAAGAGAAAGCAGTTAATAAACAAGCAAACTGATTAATAAAATATGCCAGATTCAAATAATGTGAAACTGTACAGTAATAAATGCAGTGATAACACGAGTGAAAATATGTCCTATAAACCCATCATTCATCTTGATACCATCCCTTTTCTTATTCCCCTTATCTCACTTGCATTTCTCTTCCTGTCCTAACCTTTCTGTCTGTATTCTACCCCACTCACTATGCCTGGCTGCACTTGTACTCCATATCTACCCCTCTCACTATTGCTGGCTGCACTCGAAGACCTGCTTTACCCCAGCTACCTGTTTTTTCTCTCTTTCTACCTTAACTGAAGACTACTTTTTCTATGACTTCAGTAAAGTACCTAAAGTAAGACAGGTACATTCCTATGATAAACACATTCAGTCTCTAAGTATAATTACCTAACTCTACCAAATGTTCTGTGCATTTCTGTACCTCAGTTAAGATTTAATTTTAATCCTTTACTCTTCCTTATATTTGACACTGTCATATATCATAAGCTTCCACGACTAAATTATGTCACTGTTATTGTTTAATGTCACTGTCTGGAGCTTTTCTCACCAGGCCTCCACTGAAAATTGGCTTTAGCTCAGCCAGACTAAACCGGTTAACAAATGTCAAAATAAAAATAAATACATAAGTAAGTATACATAGAAATGCTCTGTGAAACCATGTAAGTGCTACATTGATTACAGTTTATGGGAGGTTGAGGTATTTGAGGGGAGAATATTAGTAGCTATAAAGAATGAATTCCACATCATACAAGTGAGATAACAAATAAATCTAGAAGACTATGTACATTGCTAGTTGTATTGTGTAAATGTGTTGCTATGCTGACAAGTTAAGGGTAATGAAAATGAAAGGTTTCACTATGATGGGAGATTACTAGTGTGCAGTTTAGAGGAGACTGGGCAAACGGGTAGGATAGCAGATGTTAAGTTTGTGTGGAGAGAGACACTAATGAATGAAAATATGGAGGTGTAGCAGAAAGTCATATAATCTCTGGAGTAAGGATGGAAATTGTACAGAAGAGAATAGCGCACGAGTAGTTGTGCACTACTGGACATTGTACAGAATAGAATAACGCATGAGTAGTTGTGCACTACTGGAAATTGTACAGAATAGAATTGTACAGAATAGAATAGTGCACGAGTAGTTGTGCACTACTGGAAATTTTACAGAATAGAATAGTGCAGTAGTTGTGCACTACTGGAAATTGTACAGAATAGAATAGTGCACGAGTAGTTGTGCACTACTGGAAATTTTACAGAATAGAATAGTGCACGAGTAGTTGTGCACTACTGGAAATTGTACAGAATAGAATAGTGCACGAGTAGTTGTGCACTACTGGAAATTGTACAGAATAGAATAGTGCAAGAGTTGTGGTGGTCAGGTCTATTGTAGAGAAACTTTACATTTAAGTGAATAGTGCTATAGTTAGTGTTAGGAAGAGAGGTGGGCTGATGCAGGTGGAATGAAAGCAAGAAAAGTTGATGTAGACTGTAGATGAGGGTGGATGGATGACACAGTAATGGAAGTCTTTAAGAAAATGAGGGAAAGTGCTAGGTATGGGTGTGAAGTGAGAATGATGGTCATTTAATATAGGTTGCTAGAAATATTGAGGAGGCCTTTGTGGGGAGCAGTAGTGGAGTGATCAGAACTGAGAATACCTAACCAGTATTGTCAGGAGCAGAGCCATGAGTTGGTAAATATTGCTTTAGCAGGTTTTGAATCTATTTATGTTGGGCTGTTGGCTGATGATGCTGGAAACAAGGGTTCCATATTTTGGAAACACAGTTTGAATATAATGCTAGACCAGTACAGTTATGTCTTTTAGTTATTAATAAAAAACTTTTTTTCTACTGACAGCAGAGGTCTGTTTCAGGAGAACGGCTAAGCTATTTTAGTAGTACAGGGTAAATTGTGAGGTTTATTAATAATTTTATGGATAGTTAGCAGTCCTATTATGGAGAGGTAGTATGGGTACTTTTGTTTTATGGCTAGACAGTAATGAGACTTTGCTGCATGATTAACAGTGGATTTCATTGCTTGTTATAACACTCTTCCATTGTGGTTAGGAGAGTTTAATGAAGATTTGTAAAGATGGGTAGAATATGTAAGGGTAGGGAGAAGAAATGTAGTTGCTACTTTTTTTGTATGTTACAGAAGTCTTTTTTCAATAATTTAGTAAACTGTATTAATGACCTATATTTTTGCTGAACAGAACATTAGTTTGTACAGATTATATAAATGGAGTGGCTTGTCTGTGCTTTTCCACTCCACTTTGTTGACTTTTGTTATAGCATCAGCTCACGTTTGATATATTTTAATACAGTGTAGTGATGGTTATGCTAGCACTTGTATATTTTAATTTTAGTTAATTCGGATATTCAGAAACAAAAGGAGGTCTACTTGGTCAGTTATGCTATTTTTCAATATCTGGTTCTGGTTATGTTTTATGTATGTTTGTATGTATGTATATATTTTCATTGCAATTTAATATTTCTAATTTCTAGGTAGTTTATTTAGGTGAATAGTGCTGTTGAAGGATCTTTGTATACATATTTTGTGAGCACAGTCATTTATTGTCTTTGAAGTCCATTGCATGACTAACCACCTTGTTAATGAGCTAATAAATCTTCCTACATAACTGAATAAACTACTTCAAACTTCAACATAGCATCTTTAGTCCTGCCACAGGGAGGGTATCAGAGAGTGAGAGAAAGGCTCGTTGATCTGCTAGCTAAAGTGATTTCATCCAGACTAATCCTTTGTACTTTGCTTCTTTGTAGCCTTGTCACCTTCTTGGTCACAGGTAGGATACCAGACTTCACTCAAACCCTCTCGATTATCTCAGTTTCTTGTCCATGCAAATCACAGATTTTTATATTATAGATTCATTTTTCTAAGTATCAGTAATGTGCATTGTGATACTGGACATGTTGTATTGCTTACCACTTAAGTGATTCCAAGTAATAATTTAAATATTCTCCCTGGTGTCATCTAGTGTCCCTCACAACTTTGTCCTGAAGCCTCCATAATCCTATCTACCTGTTTAATGTCTGAACTGTTGCAGTCACTGAATAACACCAGAGATTAGAGATTCATAGTTCTTATTATATGATAAAAAACTAGGCCAGAAAAGGAGGCTGTGGCAGAGAAGTGACAGGGAAGGAGAATAGGACAGAGAAATTAAAAACATAAATACAAAATATGGACAAGGCAGATAGGGCAGATCCAAAGTGTGGAGAAATCAGAATCAAAAAAGCATTAGAAAAGGGTCACAGTATGACAAAAAGGAAGTATATACAGTTGATACTAAAGAAAAAGAGGAAAGAACAAAAAGGCAAGGAAGGAGTCAAGTTCAGAGGGAAATGAAAATGTGTTTGCAAAAATATAAAGATCGGAGATGGAAATGAGAAGTGGATACAAAGACATGAGCAAAGAGAAGGAGACAGAACTGGGTAACCTGAAGAAAGCAGGAAAGAAAGGGAGGGAAGGTGAAATGGGAAGCCATTGGAAGAATGGAAAAAGAAGGTAACTTAGCTAGTCTCCACAGTACCTGCTAGCTAAAAATGTAGGACTATACACTTCTTTTTATATCCTACTTAAAATGAAGCCAGAGGTAAAAACGGGATTTAGATTTATTAGAGACTGGGAAGTAAAATGCAGGGATTACACAGTTCCATGCTATAACTGCAAATGTTTTATGAGTGCCATTACTATTTTAGCAGGGGGCAAGTACCTCTAAAATATCTGTGAGGCAAACACAGAGCAATGCTAAAAGGCTGACTTTGCAATTGTCAGTTTTTGAAGGAAAAATAGACCAATTTCATACATGTTTCGGGAATATGAAGGGAAATTTGCCATAAGGAATCATGTGACAATAGAACAGTTGGAGAATGAAAAGGTGTACATTTGTAAACAAATTGGAACTGTGCATCCTAAGGTGAACTGCATACTTGAATCAAACTACAAGATTGATTAGGAAACAGCTAACGGTAATAAGGAGAGGAAGTACAGTGGGAGAGGCAGAATGCAGGAGCAGGAAAAGACAGGATGAAATTGAAGGTGAAGAGGGATTATTAAAGGAATTATTAGGAAGGGGAACTTGGCAGTTCAGGGAAAGGGAGATGTAGCTAAGAAACGCAAAGATGGCTATGAAGAGACTGGAAGGAGGAGGCTGACCTTGGCAGGACAGTCAAATAGTGGTAGGCCACATGGAATGTAGATGTGAAACTACTTGTGAGAATGTTGAAGGAGCTGTGTTAGAGGGATTAAAAATGAAGATGGAAATATGGTCACTAGAACTTCTGTCACCAGCTGCACAGACAAGAGCAAATAATGCATGGCAAGTGAAAGATGTGAGAGTCCAATTTTGTCATGGAGGAGAAGGTGAAGTTAAATAGACTTGGTGTGGTTGAGAGGCTGAAGTTACATCAGCTTTTACACATATGAAAGCATGGAATGTTGAGGGGCCTGATGGCTTTCCTGTGCAGTTGTATAAAGTTGTAAAAAGTATTATGATTATGGAAAGGGCATGCAATGACAAGCATCCTTAATGAAATAATGGAGGAAGGACAGATTCCCAACTTCATGGCTGAGGCAGTTTGAACTGTATCAATAAAAGGGAACTAAAACAGATCTGGCAAATAACTGACTAATCTCCCTTTGCAATGTTGATGTGAAACTACTCTTAAGAAGTTAAGAATGCACATGGTGTGAGTAGAGATGACATTATCAAAAGCGATTGGCAGAGACCAAGTGGGCTAAAAGAAGTTCCTCAACTAAATTCTGTTATATGTGACTAAATGTCATGCTGTGGCAGGAGGCAGACAGAGAGAGAGAGAGAGAGAGGGGGAGAGTGATGGACAAGGAAAGGAATAATTTTGATGACAATGTAAAAGGGCATTCCATAATGTAAAATGTGATTTATTTTTATGCACAACTGAGCAAACCATAAGAAAAATAAATTTCTCTCAGGTTGAAGTAATGCTTTACAAGAAGAAACATACATGAATTTTACTGAATATTGGGAAAATCTGAAAATGTAAGCCTCTAAAGTGGTCAAGAAATAAAGGTATCCTCTTTTCTCATTCATTTTCCCAGTTGCCATGAAAACAACTTGCACAAAGGATCACACAGACTGCCCACTGGGCAGCTTCCCAATAGTGCCACTCCTTCAAACAAAGGTCAAGGACCAAAAAAGGTCTTCATTCCTAAAATCGAAGACCAAAAAGGAAGAAAAGTACTCTAGCACAAAAGCAGTTGCCAATGGAGTGGAATACACTTAACACCTTTGTGCATTATTAACTGTAGCAGCATAACCTCATTACTACAGTTACTAGCATGCTAATTTACTAAATGCATTAATTTAAGAAGCCACAATACCATTGGCAAGTTATTACTTGAGTGCTGGTGCACACTTGTATCCCCTCAGCAACTGCCAGTCACCTCAGTCAGTCTAACCTTCATCCTGCCTTAGCTATAGCTCTGGGATCAGTGTATTTCCAAAGTATATAGGCCAATGGCTCAAATGGTATAGTAATAATCTTTACACAAGTGATATCATGCTGCAGTGAGAAGGTGGTGGGGTGTTACTGCCAAAAATATATTTTAGATTTTCAGACAATTTGTGGCAGAAACAGTATTATCATGCATCCTAATGAGTCAGTAGTGATTATGACTGGAAAAAAGTTGTTATGGCAAAGATGTAGGTCTTCCAATTTCTAAGGGGGGAGTCAAAATTTGGACATCAATGAATTCCAGATTATCAGAGAAGTGAAGCAAATGAGGAAGCCTAAGACAAAATGTAGGAGGAATGTCAAGTAAATGTCTTGGTAACATCAATTCACTGAGTGGAAGAAATGTGGTGATAAGACTGTTAGTATTTCATTTGTTTCCCTATTTAGTATGAAATGCAGAAGGACCACACTACACATGGCATTTGCTAATTATAGAAAATATGAGAAAAATTCATATAAAAGGCAGGAAGAGAATGACTGTAAAGACAGATTGAGGGCAAGTAAAGATAGTGGAGGAAGGGGCATGTGTGATTTCAGGAGATATGTAACAGCAGTCAATATGGTACAAGGAATAATAGCGATGGCGAATGGGAACTATGGTGGATAAGGAAGGAAATGGTTTTGAGATTCTTGAGAAGATAGATAATGCAGATGAAAGAGGAATCTGACAATGTCAGGAGAGAAAGTAAACCTCAAGGTAGTTGTTAACTGCAGGCATGGAAATATTCTGAAGGAGGTAGTATGGAAACTATTAGGGTAATACTGGTTAGAATGGACAGAAAGGAAAATATTATATTTAGATGATGTATCAGAGCCAGGCTGTATTGGCAGACTGGTGAGCTTTACAGATGATTGTAAGTTACTTGATATATGAAAGGAATGCTGGTTGATACATTAGGCATTATATAATATGATTGATGTCTATGGTTAAAGAATAAATACATGTAGAGAGTATGAATAATTATGTTTTATCCTAGAATGTGAAATAGCTGAAACAAGAAGGGCAGAACCTGAAGACTGTGTAAGGATTAAGACTGGAAAGAGACAAAATAAAAGGCCATCTAGGCTGGGTAATAAGGGGATAGTAGAAGATGTGAGCGGGAAACAGAAGAAGCATGGAATGAAGCTTAGAACATGGCAACAAATTTGTAAAACCTTGGGTCTATATATAATATATATTTGACCTCCTTACATGAGTGGTATAAACCTCATAATGGAATGCTTGAGGATGTTAGGGCAAGGATTCAAGATGGCAGAAATGTGATGAGACAAAGGTGGCTAACAGACATGTGGTGAAGCTATGGGAATGTTTGAGCTGTGTGATTTTAATAAGACAGAAAACAAAGTAGTATGCAGATGGCAGATGGTGGGTTACTGTGTGCATTTTCTAGAAAAACCAAGAGGGTAAGGAGGCAAAGACCTAAGAGAAGAACTGCAGATGACTGCAGAACTAATTAAAAAGTAGATTGCCTGGCACTCGAAGTTTACAGAAAGTTGTTCATTAATAATCAGGAGCTCAATGAGAGAGGTAAGAAAGTTAGTTAACAGAGAAGGCCAAAAATCTCGGAAAAGAAGATAGGAGAAAAGTCGGGTATGTGGGTTGAAACTGAAGATCTAGAAGAATGGACAATTTGTAGACACTAAGTTATACTATTACAATATTAATTTAAAATAAGCAAAGAACATTGCAGGGAGGAGTTTGGTTACTGAACATCACTGCTTGGAAATAAGGAATCATTTGACTATGTTAAAGTGGATATAAAGTAAAGGAATATTCACTTTGAAGGAAAGGAGGAAGAGGAGGAAGGAGATGAGTTTTGTCCTGGAATGGAAGTTTTGCGCACAATTTTCTTGACATTATATATCTTTTCATCATCTAGGAACTGATAGGAATTTATTTTCCTACCATAAAATAATAGGAATGGTAGAGTAAACTGGGATGAGGGTAGGTACAGGTAATGCTTAATTTAATTAAAGTTAACCTTTACAACCTAGGAAATGTAAGTTTCATGGAAACCTGTATTCAATAAATTTAGATAAAATTATTTGTATGTGAATAATTCATATTTTATGAAAACAATGAAAGAAATTAGAGAAAACAATGAATGCAACACCAGAGCATTGCGAGATAGGAAGTTTGAGTTATAGGAGGCTGTCTTATCTAAGTAATTGAAAATAATCAAACAATACGTAAAAGTGAAGACTGTGCTAATGCATTAATCCATGCATTATATATATAGAACCCTTTATACTTTTATTTTTAAACTGCATTGTACCAACAAAATGCAACTTAAATTTCTCCATTAAAAATAGTCATTGTCCTACCATTGATCCTTCCTGTCTACTTCCTTCTCTTCCTAACCTTTATAGACCTACCGTTAAACGAGGTGAGACATTCAGGTACTCCCGCAGCTTACCTTAATATCATACCACCACTTATATCTGTAACAATATCCACTGACTTTGCTAATTCCTACAACAGGACTCATATAGCCTGTCACTCAGCTATTGCACCTCCTAAACGTGTGAAAAGTTTAAGTACCTAGTCTTTAATTCCTATATCTGCTTTGATAAAGCAGATAAAAAAAGATAAAGATAAAATAAATAAAAAAGATAAAGATAACGCTTATCTGCTTTCTAAGGAAACTTAGGAAGGGAAAATTACCAAGCTCCATACTTCTGACCTTTTATAGGAGCACCATTGAAAGTGTCCTGACTGACAGCATTGCAGTCTGGTATGGGAGCTGTAACAATCAGGATCAGAAGGCTCTCAAGAGAGTCATAAGGGCTGCAGAAAGAATCATTGGCACCTCCCTTATACCTCTGGAAGAGCTACACAAATGCCAGTGCATCAACAGGGCCAAAAAAGATTTCCAGCAATCCAGTGCATCCTGACAATGGTCTGTACACTTGCCTGTCCTCAGGCAGGAGATACAGAACCCTGCATTGTAAGACAACCAGATAAAAAACAGTTTCTTTCCACTCTCCAGTAGACTGTTGAACTCTTGGGAAAAACGAACCATGACATCTGTTACATAACTAGCCTATCAAGGGGCTTATTTTATGGATGTGCAATAACTAAGTGCAATACTAAGGTAGCTCACATACACACTGAAGGACTGTAAAGAGTAATATACCAACTGTGCAATAATTCAGTCTAACCATAGATATGCTGCTGCTGTTTGAGTTTTAGTTTGACAATATTACCTTCATATTGTTCCGTTTTCCTTGTCTCCTGTTCTGGGATGGGTGTGAGTCACTGCTGTCCTAGTTTACTTACTAATTGCTACTTATTAAATTTCTACTGTGATATTTCATTAATTTTCCTCTGTATATTTGTGCAACTGTTTCCTGCATTGAGAATGAAGCATTGTCATTTTATTCAGCTACACTGCTGTGTAGTTCTGAATGACAATAAAGTTTTCTTTGACTTTGCACCCACTGCATGAAGTGTACTATATATAAATTCTGCTAGCTGAAAACTACTCCTATGGAATGTTCTCATGTATATACTCTGTATTGCTAGTATAATATCTTTGATTTGAGAATGATTACTTATGTACTGTTTTTTTCACCAATTGTATAAGCTGCCAATAATATGTACTAAATGTCTTTATCAATGTAAATTCTGTATTGTATGTGAAATGTCTTTATATGTGGAGCTTTTCTCCCTGAGACTTCACTGAAAATAATATTTCTGGCCCAGCTGGACCATCCCAGCAAATAAATAAATAAATAGTCTCTGCCCAGTTGGACTTCCTAAGTAATCAAATTCATATCAATACATTAAAGAAGCAACATGGAATGTTAGTAAGGTAGTAAGTTAAAGGATTCACAAAGACCCAAAGCACTTGTTATACCTTTGGAAGACACATATCTCAAATAGCAATCAAAATATAATATAATGCCCATTTCTGAAGGCTACATCTACAAGAGGTCCTAATCTGATGTAGATGAGTTGGCATAGAGCAGTTCAGAATAATGCAAGCAGAGGGCACTTCTGGAATAAAACATTTGTGACACAGCTTTATATGAAAATATGTTTCTGGATGGCCATTTCTTTATAGACTAGAGAAAAAAAAACATGATGTCAGAGAGTTACCATTTTATTAATAATACTAACTGGAGAACAAAAACATGTACATACTTTAGACAGATGGCATAGCCCTATAGCATGGACTATTACAGCAGAAAAACTAATGTCATGCAATTGCAATGATTAAATGAGACTTGATCACTAACAAAGAAAAAATGAAGAATAAAGTATTCTATCGCTATCAGTTAAGGCAGGCAGACATGCAACTGTTCATGAAAAGAGCTATACTCAAATCTGTTGTCATATGGTTGATAATGCCCATTTTTTGTTAAAAATCTGTAGACTCAATAGCAAACACCAGCATTGACTTTTTACTAGTGTTTCTAGTTAAAAATGAATTTTTCAGATAGTACTAATATTCTATATATATATATATATATATATATATATATATATATATGTGTGTGTGTGTGTGTGTGTGTGTGTGTGCGTTACATAATTCTTACTTATTACTATGTTGTGCTCAGTAACATAGAGCATTATACAAAACTGAATTGTAACCAATATTTATCAATGAAAATGTGACTTTAAATAGTATTATTTTTTCATTAAACATGTTTTAAACAAAATAAAGCTTTTAGAATGAAAATAAACAATCCAAACAATATATTTCTTTTGCTTTTGCCTTATTAAAATGCGATGCCCACCTCTTATTTTTGTTCTTACTTTCACAGAAAATATTTTAGGCTCAAAATGCAGATAAAAGGAAAAGACAGAAATGGGGAATATAAAAAAACGAATACACCTACTTGCTCATTACTCTATTAAAAAACAAATTATGTGCTTATGTCTTATGTTTCCTTAATGTGCAATGGTAGAAAACAAAATCTGAATCCTTATTACACCATTTTCAGGAGCAAACCTTTATTTCTCATTGTCATTGTGTCCAGTTTCTTAAACTCAGTTTTTTTCTGTTTTACTGACAAGCCTACAATTTTCAGAAAAGAAAGCTAGCATTAATTAAGACAGTGCCAGTTGTAATTTTCTTGGGAAGTAAATTTCTGCACAACTAAAGGTTACAGAGACCTTTTCACTGTCAAAATTTACTACAGCCTGTGAATGTTAATGTTTCTAATGAAGACATGCTCTCCGTCCCTGAACTTAAAAGTACCCTGAGAAGAAAGCAAAGAAAAAAAAACTCTCTCTGACAAATGTTTCCTGAGACTGTGCATTAGTGCAGGGTTATGCCTTCTGCTGCATATTGTAATTATAGTGTTTGGATAGCCTTATTTTCTAAACAGGGAATATTACTATAAATGAATAATTTTACATGAGCATAATCTTCAGATGTGGGTATTGTACTACAGAGGGGAAATAGTGCAACTACTGTTGAGCAGCTAACTGTATTTTGATAATCTATACATAATATAATAACAAAGTAGCAATATATTTATTTTGATAGTCTTTCTAATTTCTCCCAAGGTGATATTAGCATGACAAATTATTAACCACAACATAGTTAAAGTCTCTTTTTGGTAATTATTCGTGATCTGTTTTTGTAATATTTATATTTTGTACTATAGCTTCATTGGCAGTTATTAAGCAAGCAGTCCAGGAATCCATTGAGTATCCTAGCCCAATTTCCCAATGGTTTAAAGCACTGTCTAGTTAAATGCTTTGCTCAAGGTCACAGAGTAGGCAGAGAAAGTCAGAGATAATCAAACCCCATAACACAGGAAGCAGCTAATTAATAGCTGCTAATCTCAACACTCCGTGTATACTGTGAGATAATTAGATAACCAATCACAGCAATATTAACTTCCTAGGTTCATAGGTAGCTATTAGTCATATGATCAAATAGACCACTAAAATGCCTAGTTCAATTTCCTATATACCCAAAAGCAATTTCTGGTTAAGTGACTTGTGAAAGGTGACACAGTAGTCAATGGAAGGCACCTAACCAGCTCATAGCCTTAATCCTCTGTGATAATTGCCAGATATTAACATACAAATATATCTGAATTGAAAGCTGTGTTATTCTGACAAAATCTTTATGTGTGTGTGTGTGTGTGTGTGTGTGTGTGTGTGTGTGTGTGTGCGTGTGCGTGTGCGTGCGTGTGTGTGTGTGTGTGTGCACACTACATCTAAACTTTGTTAATCCCTAAACAACAGATATAACAATTCCTTGCTGGCATCTGCACTCCTTTGCATTCCAATTACTATAAAACCATTATACATTGCTATTTTTGATATCCTGTTATATGTTTTATCCTGTATTTGTGGGTGAACTAAATTTAACAATCTTAAGTGGACAACAGACCTACTTAGTTTGAACATGTTTATTTAATAGCAGTCTTCAAATATTTTCTGAAATGTATATCGGAAATGTGTTCACTTTCATAATGTCAGATGTGTGAATTTATGACAAATTCATATTGTTTCTGTTTCCCCTAGATATCTGCATGCTTACATTGTTGGAATATTGAAGCACATTGTGCAATAAATAAGGTATTACTATGCAGTGACAAAAGATAGAGTAGGTGACAACTAGATCCAGGATAAACTTACTTACTTCTGATATTGAAACTTTGCCATCTTTCCTAACAAATCTTTTCTTTTATTGCTTCTGCCTCATATTTTATGTAGGAACTGCACTTTATAGGATTGTTTAATGAGACTTCAGACAGCTAGTTCAGAGATCTAGTACATGTGGATAACACAACTCTGAGAAGGCAGAGTAAGCTATAGACCATATCGACCAAATCTTAAGCTAAACACGACACACAATCGTTTCACTCCTGTAGGTGACTGATGAGTAACTGCAAAGCACCCGTAAGGAATCAGAAAGCTGCAGATCTGTGAATTACTGTAGTATAACCTGCATTTGAAACATACGGGCACTGTTATAGAAACAAGAGCGGCGCTTCCCTATTTATGCCAAAATGTGATCATTGCTTCCTGCAAGTGAGAGAATATCTCCAAAATCCATTATTATATATGCAAACTCAACTCCAAAATATTTAGCACGGATAATGAGAAGATCCTTGAACTACTGCATCATACTCCTACTGGGAAAAAAGTCGCTGCATCTATTCACAGGGATGATTGCAAGAATGCAAGGGATAACCGCAAGCCTGTTTTCCAATTTGGCACACTTGCCAAAATTACAGAAAAAATAAAGAGATAAATAAATATGTCCATCAGCAACTGAGTGATATTCTTGACAAATATGACATGGCATTTGTTGTGAACACTGAAGCTATAGATTACTAATTAAAATTACTGACTCCATTCCCAAAAAATAGATGATGGAGAGGCAAACAGAGCTCTGTTTTTAACTCTATCAGGTACTTCAACCGAACAATAAATGCAAGTCTACAAATATAGACCATGAAATGTCATTGTAATCTGCCACCATCTTGTTTGACTAAGCTCAACAACTGATGTTCTGCAGAAATGTATAAAAGGCCTTTTCCCAGTTTTCACATAAATTAATTAACTGTTGGATAAATTTGGGAACTCCACCATTGTCTATTAACCTGATGACTGCATATTCTCATCTCATACAGTTAAACACAGCTAAAAGAAATCTCTTTCTCTGTAACTCAGACTAGAGCAATTTAAATGACATATGCTGTAGCATCATATACTATTCTACCCCAGTATACTCACTGCTCTGTTAACTGGAGTCAAAATCTTAAGACATGTCAAGACAAAGACACCAGATCCCCATAATTAGGTCAGAAAAGACCATGTTTGCTATGTGGCTGCATACTAAGACCTCACCCTGAATTAGTTAAAGTATGAATGCTATGGACGGTGTTAAGATAGCTAAAATGACTAGTATGTTACTACAACTCAAAAATCATTTAACTCTTAAAGTAAAATGAGTTGTCAGCACCTACAACTTTCTGTCATTGTGACTACAGTATGTGTGGTACTTACCTCAAATTAGGGAAAGATGGCATGGAAAAATAATATCCAGGTGCAACAAGCTTTCCGTATTAGACATAGGGATTAAAAAGTTAAATATCACTACAACATTCTTTATAACTATCTATGGCTGATTTTTACAACTGAAACAAAAGGAGTTTCAAATCATAGATTCCTGTAGCTTACAAAAAAGCTCTTGACTGCAAATGTTTAACATGTAGAGTATGATCCATAAAGCAGACTAAGACGCTTATGGTTTATACTGCAAGTGCTTTGCAACAGAAAAGTCATCATGTGCTGTTAAACACTTAACATAGCCCACAGAGATTATAACTGATTAACCATGCATTCAAAAAGTACCTGCTTGCTGAAGTAATTGCATTTTTGCTGTTATCATAGAAACCATCCACAGTAGCGTAAGATGCCATTTCCTTTCTCACCACAGTTTACTTTTCCAAAATGAAGAAAGAATGTATATCTACATCTATATCTCTATCTACACACACACACACACACACACACACACACACACACACACAAACACACAGATACACACACACAGACACAAGCGTGTGTGTGTGTGTGTGTGTGTGTGTGTGTGTGTGTGTGTGTGTTTGTGTGTGTGTTTGTGTGTGTGCAGGTGTACATTCATATGAAGCTTGTTGAAGAGAAAAAATACTCATCTGTTTTTCAATAAAGAAGTTTTGATTTTTACACAATGTATAAATTAATCTAAAGTTTCAGCTAAGCTTGTCTGCAGTCTATGGTTCTTTTTCCATGATTTTGTAGGATTCTCAGACATCAGCTTTGTTGTTCACAAGTACCAGTTTTCCCTGTGGTCTTATATATATATATATATATATATATATATATATATATATATATATATATATATATATATATATGCATATATATAAATATATATAGGGCTCCTATTATGTGATCAAAGATGCATTCTGTCGAATACGTCTTGACTGAATGTAAAATAACGAAAAGGCAAAATAGTGAAGTGGCTTTTAAGCAAATTCTTTCCCTGGGAAAGAATTTGCTTGGCCACTTCTGTTACTTTGCCATTTTTGGCACTGTAGTGCGATCTCGGAAATAGTATATTTAAGTAGGGAGGTGTGGGGGGCACAACCCCTCACATTGAGGGTGAGGGGGTTGAAGCCCCCCACTTTATGTAATGTTTTAAAGTTTTATTTTATTTTTTGGAACAAAAATCACTGTTCTGAGGTTTCGACATTGTAAGCTTTCGCTTACATGGTGTCGATTAATCATTGTTCACTTTTTTAAGTGCTCGATGATGTAATGTAGACCATATATATATATATATATATATATATATATATATATATATATATATATATATATATATATATATATATATATATATATATATATATATGTATTGCTATATATAGATGGGTTTACTTCAGAAGACTGGCAAACCAAGAATCCAAAAGACTAAAAATTCAAAATACTAAATACATTTTTAATGCAGAAGTCAGGCCCAACTGCATTCCACATGTGGAAGCTGTGCCCCCCACACCCACTGCTAACCATATATACCAACTACAAGATCACACAACAATGGAGAAAGGGCAAATTCCATCATTCAGTATTTTGAATTTTCAGTGTTTTGGGATTCAGTCCTTTGGATATATATATATATATATATATAGATATATATATATATATATATATATATATATATATATATATGTATATAGACACACACACACACACACACACACACACACACACACACACACACACACACACACACACACACACACATACATGCACAGAAGCACATATATATATAAATATATATATATATATATATATATATATATATATATATATATATATATATATATACATATATATATATATATATATATATATATATATATATATATATATATATATGCACACACACATACATATAATGCACATTTTGTATTCTGTCCTGGAGAACAATTATCTGTTAAGCAAGACTGAGATAACGTCAGACACAGATTTCTGCTTTGAAGAAATTTTGAAGCTAAGGTGGTGAAACATTTGTAGTGTGTCAGTATTTTATTACATCAATATCACAAGAGTCCACAGCACTAACTAATTTTAAGAAAACACATGACATTGATATGTTGAGTTAATATTTTAAACTTCACTGTACTCTTTTTATAATATAGTTTATGTTTTAGTGTTATTGCATTTTTATAACAATCTCCTTCTTTCGGCTTTTCCTGGTTAGGGGTCACCACAGCGGATCACCTGTCCGCTCATGATTGGCAGTGGAGGTTTTACAGTGTCGAGTTGACAGCCCAGTGTCCAACCTTCCACAGAAGGCACACACATGCACACACTAATGCCTAGAGCCAATTTAGAGTGTCCAATACACCTACAGCATGTCTGTGGGATGTGGGAGGAAACTGGAGCACTCAGAGGAAACCCATGCAATGACAGGGAGGACATGCAGACTCCGCACAGAAGGCAACCCTGCCGAGGATCGAGCCAGAGAACATCTTCCTGTGAGGCGGCAATGCTAATCGCTGCACCACCATGGCCGCCCATTGTAACAATAAGAGTATAAAATAAGGGCATTAATTTCACACGTTTATACATTATTTATGTCAGCTGGTTTTACTGTGATGTGTATAGTTATTAGCACTTATAAAGCCAAATATGAATTTTGGATATAAATGATTAAAGCCATGCACTACACATTTTTGTGTACATTGATCAACTGTTTCTTAGAATTTATGTAGGAATATTGTAGATTACTCCTCTCTGGAACAAGCATCAAATGGAACCTTGACTGAGTGTGATTAACCTACTAAACAAATGTGAAACTAACAAATTATAGATTGTGTAAGTCAGCATAGAAAGAGGATAATATCTAGGAAGAAAACTGAGAATATAAGTGCTCAAAAATATTTTGTTGGCTATATAATACTTACCTTTCTTTGAGGTTTATCAGTAAAGTATTAGCCTCCAATGTGTAATCACACTTGTCTATGGTAAAATACCCACATATTTTTGCATGTAACATGCTATATTACTTCTGAAAAATTATATCTGCTGTGCTGTGATATATTGCTGTTAGTCAATATTGTGCTGCAGAAAAGTAATAAAGTATTATACTGGCCGATAATAAGAGATGAAGAAATCCAGGCAGACTCCTACAATCAAATAATGTAATCAGTCTCATTCAAGCACCAAGACGACTTGTATAGAAAGCTGAATTCTTAGTTATAAAGCACTGAGCAACCTTTCTGCTCTGGACAATCTTGCATCTTAATTTGATGGTCGGCATATTAAAGCTGTCCGAGTTATGAAAATGTGTTAAAAAATGAACTATATTTTTGAACACTTACACTGCTTTAGTATGCTCCTTTACCCTACATTCTTCGTCTGTCATAAATGCAATCCACTATAATTGCCTTCTACTTCACTAATGAGATGTTTAACTCAGTGCAAAGTATGACTTCCATATACATGTGCTTATTTCTGAGTCCTTTAAAATTCTTGCAGAAATGGTTATGAATTCCCATTACTGATTCGGTGCAATTGACTTTTCATGACGGTACTACAAGTAAAATATAATGGAATATGTGACTATACCTTACTTCTACAGAAATAGATTAACACACACAATTGAATACATGGCATATAAAAAATACAGTTCTTTTTTTTTAAAGTGATGAGTACTTTAATATTTGTCAGAATGTGATAGATTTAAATTTTTCTTTATTCTATATATAACTTACATAAGTGTTTAACAAACTGTGTCATAAAAGCTTGGATGGTATAATGTGTTGGTGCATTCAGTTATGTGTTTACTATACATTAAGGAATGACATTAAACCATAGCTTCTGCAGTCATAGCAAATAAGGATGATTCAGCTTTGTATTAACTAACATTATCTCCAGTTATGATTAGTTCAGCACCCAAGTCTGTCCTGCTAAGCAGAATATTGAACCAAACTATCCTGGTCTTATGACAAAAGGCATCAGTAATTGCACTGCAAAACAAATTCTAGTATTTTTTTTATTCCAGCATATAACATTTAACAATAATGCATAATTGGAAAGGAGTAGTAAGACAAAGGTCACGGTGACTTTTCTACTCTTACGCTAAATGAGATACACTGGTGGGTAACCTGTTACTGCCTGTGAAGCTGCAGCCTCACTCAGGTGCAGAGAAGTTTCCTGACTGGTTCCTTTCTGCAGGCGTGGCATAGACAGGCTTACTAAAGAGTCTACATTCAGGCTAGCACACCTCAACTCCATTCACAAAGTCAGGCAGATCAGATTACAGAATGTGATCATTGGTAGTGATATACACATGCTAACAGGCAGTTGTTAATGTCAGAAATGTCTTTTTTATGATTAAACTCTTTGAATTGAATCTGGTTGTGTTTTTCCTAATCTTCATTTTAAAATTAAATTACGTTTAGAGATGAGCTGTGTGCTGTACTCTTTTCATGGTGTCTTCCAAATGAAAAATTGCATAACTTTTAAAAAATGTTGACAAAATATATTTATATAAATGCATGGAAAATGTAGGGATAAGAAACATGTTGATGAGCATAACAAACTGCAAGACATTTTTATTCAAAAAAAGTATACAGACTGGTGTTCATTTCTTTTTTTAATTTTAAAGCTGAAAACAATGTTCACAGAAAGCTGCTACACAGTTTACCTGATAGAAGGTTCACAAAGAAAACAAACTTAAAGGGGCAACAAGCAGTATCACATGGGTAAGTGAGATACCTATGTTTTCTCTTATCTAAGTAGCCAGATTTACAAAAGGGGCCAGAAAATATCAACAGATACACATTGCAGTCATGAGAAATAATGGTTGATATATATAATATGAAGGCAATAAAATAAAATGATGATATGAGATTCAGATCCTCCATCTTCTGATACAGACTTTTGGCAATTACTGTCTGCATCTGTAGAAGAATCACTAGGTATCTAAATTATGTCACAACACTTACTATTACTGGGATGACACGGTGGTACAGTGATTGATGTTGCTGTTGCAATGTGCTTAGTTCTCCAATTTGATTCTTACCTAACAGGATACAGCAAGTGAGCAGTTTGACAGTCATGAGCCTCTATATTTTACTGATTTATTTTACTTAATTTTTAGTCATACAGGCCTGAATGCCACAATTCTATTTTGTAGGACTGATCTGGGTGGACTTAATTGGTTTACTCACTTGCCTAGAACCATATTGCATGCCACTAGAATCTAGTGGAATCAAACCTAGGACTGCCGAATGAAGCTCTTTGACAGTTCATAGCTGCTAATGTGTTCTCAGTGTTACATAAAGTAAGCTTAATTTTTAATTGCTGTTTTGTTAGCAATGCCTAAAGTTCTAGTAAGATGGCAGCATGTTATCTCAGTGTCTAAAGACTAGCAAGCTGATAATGGTTCTTGTCATTAAGGATGTACTTTTAGCTCATGTGGATTACTCATAGTTGTCTTATGGAAGCACATTTCTGATATTGTAGCAGATAAATTGCATATAGGAATATGTCTAGTGGCTTCTTAAAAGTATTGCTTTAACTGGAAAGTATAGCAGAGGTTATGATAAAAAACAGAAGTTTGAAAAATCATCCCTTTCAATTAGATTTAATCTGACTTAATAAAAAATAAAAGTTCAACCTTTTAAATTTTCATGTGAAAATACTGAAAACATAGCAATGTGATCACTACTCTGCATTACTTTTGATTAATTCAGGAAGAGCCTTTCTAACTTGTACCTTGATGGAACTGCATTGCCAAGTTTTGGAAGCAGGTATTAAAGTATTTAAAGTTAAGTAGAAAAGTACTCATTATATAGTAAAAAGGCCAGTGGGGGCAATATGAAAATAAAAAATAAGTAAGACACAACTGTCAGTAATAATGAAATAAAAGATGAAGTCATATATGCAGATCAAAAGCTGAACTGTGTTCTTTGATTTTTCAAATAATCAAATCCAAGAATACCAATATAGTATGTGTAGGGATAAATATAAGCAAACTGTAAATATATGATACTGTTCAATGACAGTACAAGAAGGACAGTAACACATTTAAAATACTCGTACATTTGCCCTCCCAAAGAGGGCAAATTTAATAGCAGTCTGTCACTTCAAGGAAGCAAATTTCCATTTGTATCCCCTGACAGTAAGTAGGGAAGAAGGCTCCTGACAGAGAGAAAGGTTATATTTCACCCAGCCACATGTGATATAACTATGACAGAACAACTCCAAAAAGCATATTAAGAAGACAAAAATGTGGAGATAAACAATAGGAAACATTATGCCCTGGAAAGGTAAAACTTCTAACATTGATCCTGAGGCCTTTTTACTTTATTCCTGGCTCTACTGGAGACATTTTAGTTCATTTCCTAATTATGAAAGTCCAATATGGTCATGAATATCAGATGTTATCCGAATGGAGACAGCAAACTGGCAAGGTAATAGTAACAACTCATATTACTTTCCTGTATTTTATTTACTTTTGTTCTTCCCTTCTGCATAGGTACTCAGTATACTTGCCAGCAAGTCTACGATCTTCATTTTTGTAATTTATGTTTGAGTACATACTGACACTGTTAGAAACTTGGTGCTTTCCAGTAGTTTTTTATTATTCATAGGTAGTTACTAAGCATGCCAATCAGGAGAACATTAGAGGTACTTAGAGGGATTATCCAAAATTCCTAATTTCTCCAAGTGCTTGTGACTTATTTGAGGTCACACTGTAAGTAAATAAAAATTGAGGGAATCAAACCCTGTGCCACAGGATATAGCTCATTAATGGCTCATAGCCTTACTCTTCCATGGTAAATGTTATCTGTTAAACAAAATTTTGGGTGTGTAATAAAAAAAAACACTTGATGAAATTGGGGTACTTTCCCAAAAAGAACCAATTGATCTTTGAAGTATGGCATATGTCTGAACTGCAAAAAGCAAAACAATTTCAGAAAAATATATTATGAATATATTCACAAGAAAAACTAACCCCAGGACTCATTAAAGCTTACATGGAGTGATTATCCATGTATGTGTAGCAGCCTGAACACAGAATATAGCTGCTGAGCAATCCAGTAAACAAGGCTGGGGGCATGCACGAGCCTCCCAGCACTATTCTAACATGGACACTATGGAATAATGCTAATCACCTAATGTTCTGGTGAAAAACATACAAATGAAGTGAATTAGTGATTCAGCAAGTAGACAAGCATCCCTGTTAGAGTCGTGCCTGCTGCAGAAATGCATTCGATTACTAACCTTGTACATTTCTGCAAAAATCAAAACGGGGGCATGACAGCTCAAAGTAAAGCATGTATTACGAGTATTAGGCATGCCAATGGCCATTGGCATGCAAAACTGTTTCAAAAGTTTAAAAAGCAAAGGGTTTTTTTGGCTAATTTTGGCCTTTTAAGTGGAGCACAGTGCCACACAAATGAGATTGGGCAGAAAATAAAAAAAAAATTGTAAAAGTTCAATTCTATGTGAAAGATGAATTTTGCCATTATAAGGGGCAGCAGGTACACTCATAACAATAACAGGTAACAGTGGTAGCTAAGGACATAGGCTAAGGCGTACCAGTGTAACTAGGGTCTAAGGCAGTGGGGTATGCAAATAAGCTAAATTTATTGAAGAGCAAAATGGGAGACTGTGTCCATGTGTGCCTAACCATGTAGGATGTATAATGCGGTGGTGTAAGCAAGAGAAGCTACTGACATGAAAAGGGGGTGTGTCCTGCTTGGTGTAAGCACATTGGAGCTCCACAGCTCATATTTGCGCTCAGCCAAGTACAGCTAAGCAAGGTGGTGTGTCTGAGTCTGCTTCTCTGTGCTTAGATCTTTCAAGAACTAAGGAGTGTGTTTGTGTCCATGGGAGGGCCTATTCTGCTCAGAAATATTTACATTAGCTAAAACAGTTTGCATGGTGTGCAGTGGGGCTTAAACAGAGTGGAAAAAAAAGGAAATAGCAGTATAAAGGAAATGAGCTACAAATCACTAAACCAGCCTCTCCCAATCACAGTAGCCCATTCAAACCCCTCAATAATACAGCTGGCAGGTGGAATGTATCATAGTCAGCTAATCACACAGGCAGCATTTGCAGCACAACAGTATACACCTTCCAGTCTGTTTTTTTCCCACAAATCCTGTATCATTGGTGTACACAGTTGGTAATTTTAACTGACAAAATGTTAGAGGCTGCTGTCACTTTGATACATCAGTATGTGCTAGAGACTGAGGGTGGTGAGGAGGATAATGCTGACACCCCATCCCAGACTGAGGAGGAGGAGAAGAGTGTTCAGACCCAGGGTAACCTACCAGGGGCTACATGATCTGGAGATACTAGAGCACTACAGGGTGGACAGGGACATACTTCAGCAACTCATTGAGCTGTGCTGGCCTCACCTCAGACCCAGAGCCAACAGAGGGTTACCCATCCCAGTTGAAACCAATGTATGTGTAGCCTTAAGAATACTAGCTACAGGTACCTTCCAAAGACCTACTGGGGACATCATGGGGTTCTCACAGGCATCTGCATCCAGGGTACTTCACCAGTTCCTGGATGTCATGCGAACACATGCTGGTGGGCACATATATTCCCCAACACCCCTAAGGAGAGGACGATCAATATGAATCTCTTCCACTCCGTAGCAGACTACCCATTGGTACTGGATGCCATAGACTGCACGAACATCCTCATCAAGGCACCACCCAGCAAAGGGGGTAGAGTCTACATCAACCACAAGGGCTATCACTCCATCATCTGCCAGGTTGTGTGCAATGCCCAGGGAATTATCATGAACGTGTGTGCTGGCAGCTCTGGTAGTTATCACGACTCCCACATCTGGCATGCCTCACAGCTGTACCAGGCATTTGCCAGGGTGGACATCCTGTATGGCCATCTGGTGGGGGATGCTGGCTATACACTGGAGCCATGGATGATGACACCCATCAGAAATGCACGCACACACACTGAAGAACATCATAATGATGCACACACACAAACCAGGAACATTGTAGAGTGTTTGTTTGGGATCCTCAAGTCATGGTTCCACTGCCTTGACATATCTGGTGAAGCCCTGCAGTACTCCCCAGTCACATGTGCACACATGTTCATAGTATATGCCATACTACACAATATGATCTTGCAGAAACAGCTGCAGCAGTAACATCACAGGGAAGGGCCACACAGTCCCCCATCATTGCCAAGGTCCCAACCAGCATAGGGGGACTTGGAGGAGGAATCCCCTGAGCCTGCTCCTGTAGGCAGATGGAGGCATGCCCAGTATGCCCAGGCCTTGGCAAAGAGGCAATGCATAGCACACACACTGACACTGTAGGGACCCAGGGACTGACACAACTCTCTGACTCACACACACAGTAAAATGGATGCCACACACATCACACTATCTGTACCTTACCATGTATAGGCTGTGTACTGCATGCATCCCACAGAGTCAGCCCTCAAGCACCATCCTCACAACTGCCACAGGCACAAGGTAATTCAGTCTTCTTAACAATAAATGAATGGTGTAGTATGTTGTGATAGCATAGCTATGGTATCTCTATATGCATGCAAGGGAATAGGGTGGCCTACTGGGATAGCAGCAGACAGCCGATAGCTATGTGGGATAACAGGAAATGTCCACCCAGTACTGGCTTCCCCAGAGTATGCAGTAGTCCCCTAGGGGACACATCTCACTGTAGTATATGTGTGGGGCTAACTAACTGGTGGGTCATGCTTCACATGCATGGATGGCAATGTGGGGGTCCCATACTCACCCCTCAGCCTCACCCAGCAAGTCAGCCATATAAAACCATAAAGAAATGTCTAGCAAAGGCCACAAATGGCAACAATGATGAAATATTCCCCATACAGACTTACACAGTGATATCACAGCAGGTCTGGCAGTTGCATTAATGCTCTGAAGGTTAAGAAGTCTGAAACCCAAATGTCTGCCATTACAATCTAACCTGTGATCTTTAGTGATATGCCTGTATTCTCCAAAACAGGCATAATACTATGCTAAATGGAACCAAAATGTAAAGCCAACATCAGCACAGTCTGTGCAAATGTGTACAGTTGATAGGTGTGCCCCCCAACATAGGTTCATAGGTTCAGAGGTAGGTGCTAGGCTATCGGCCCAAGGGCCTACGTAAGCCTAGCCAGCAAGGTACCATAGCTTATGCCACCCAAGAAAGTTATTTTCCTGTGTCACTGTCCAGCAGAGACACAGAAGTGATCCCCAGGGTGTATTTTCTATTTCCCATCTACTCATCAAGATTTTTCTTGAAGAGTGCTAATGAAGAACTTTGCTTGACATAGATGGGTAGCTTGTTCCAGAGTATAGGAAGTCTCTGGGACAGGAATCTATCCCTCCAGCCTGTCCTGTTTATTGTGGTGACAAGGTTTAGGTCCCTAGAGTGTGTAGCTCGGAGGGATTGAGGTTTCTTTAGGTGTAGCATGTCCAACAGCTCTGGGTTTGACATAGCTTTATATGTTAGGCAGAGATCACCTCAGAGTAGGTGATATGCTATGGAGTAAAGCTGGAGTTTTTTCCATGTTCCCATAGAAATGCAGTAACATTAATGTTTGTAGGGTATTAGCAGAAGAGTACACATTCCCTGGGCTGTCCCAATCAACTTGATAACTTGTTACATGTCCACAATATGCAGGGGTCAATGAGCTATGTATATGTGTGGTTAATACTGTCAGGATCTGGCCAGCACTTACTCCTGGCTGTCATGTCTTACTGGCCTAGGTACAGTACTGTGGTTGACAGGGTCCATGCTCCAAGAACTACAATGCCAACTATCTTGGATGTCAACTACACCTATGGTAGGAGTTGTACACACTGTCCAGATGTCAATATCTGTAACAGCAGGAAAGCTTGATAGGTCAGGGGGCCACACATATGGACAGTACACAGCTCAGAGTAGCCTACACAGTGCCTAGAATACCTCTCAAGTGTACAGACTTTTTGCACAATGTCCAGAGGTTTGCATCATATTTTTGATCTGTTTATCATGAAATTGTGGTTTTCTGGCAAATCACAAAAGACAAAAGTCAGAAAATAATGGCAGATTTTAGTTTTAGACTTCATTCCCTTTAGAAAAATGCATGCTAATGCAAAACCTGTTATTGTATCACCTTTCTAGCTTTGTAAGGCTAATAGTTAACAATAGTCCCTATATTTAAGCCTTTATCCCTCAATTAATTATGGCTTTGTCCAGATGTCTGGTTCTAAGAAGTTGAGAGGTATGGTGCCTAGTAGGATGCCAGGTACCTGAAGGTCAGTGTACTGCCAGGTTATAAAAGGCTGCCACCTTACTGTGCCAGCACTGACATGTCACTGGTCAACATCCATACCCCTGGAATGACAGGTTGTCACAGAAGGAGCATACCTTGTATATCTGTTCTGCTTTTCCTAACATAGCATTTGCCTGCCAACTGTTTGCAAAACAAGAAAGGCTCATGTCAAAACATCAGTGGCAGACAGTGGAGAAGCAGATGTCATACCCATAAGAGAAAGCAAGCAAATACCAAACTGGTCTCCCAACTGTCTATGTTTAGCAGAACAGTATTAACACCCTATCCCCATGTGTGGGCCTTTGTCTGACTGTCATATATGGGCCTGTCCAGATGTCAGTCTATGACAGTTTGACAGCTAAGCAAACATGTAGCCTCATAATAACATAGTAATACAAACCATCCGAGGACCACAGCAGATGTAGTGGTGCAATGATGGACAACCTGCTAAATAGGTACACTCAGAAGTGTAAAGTCTATAACCTTGTGTTTGATGTTACAGCATTTACCCCGCTCACACCAGAACTACAAATGCATAACAGCAGCCACTGTGGGCAAAGCCTGTGACTGGACTACAGAACGACAAAGAGACACACATAAGGGAAAGGGGAACTACTGGCCAGACCTATGGAGAATGTGCACACCAGAACAAATTGTGCAGTAACACATGTCCCCTGCAGTGTATGGAGTCAGTAAACATCACCTGGAAATACACAACACAACCCCAAGTAAGTGGAGGTCCACAACAAAATAAAAACCCAAACAAAGGACACCTCAGAGGCACAGACACATGAGAACTCCACAAACCTACACACCACAGACCATGCATAGTCCACACACTAGGGTCTTGCAAAAATTAAGGCCTTATCATAAACCCAACATATTACTCATAGAAGACTCCACTGTGAGACACACAGATGTGCCTCTCACCAGGCAAGAAAAGGAGAAAGTCATGGTCACTTGTTTGTCAGGTGCCATAATCTACCATATCACACATGCATTCAAATCACCCCACAACAGGTACAGGTATCACTCCGGCCTGGTCCATGGCAGTGTGAACAATGTCAGATATACCTCCCTAGACTATAGAAAGGCAGACAAGATTCAGATTGCTGAATATGTTTCCCATGCAGGTATGTCCCTAGCCTTAAGCAGCATTCTGTCGTCACCCAGAATGATGGCTCAATACAAATAGAAATGATTGTCAGTAATGCTTGGCTCACTTACTGGTGTCATCCCAGGGGGATCCACTGCCTGGCAGCCTGGGAACATATGATCGACAGACCACGCTGCTTTGCTAGAGATGGCCTGCATCTGTCTCACTTGGCCTTCAGGCCTCTGGCAAAGGCTCTTGCCTTCCCCATAATGCCTTTGTATGGAAAGTCATGAGGTCCATACTACCAACATAAAACACTCAATAAAACGCAAATTAAAGGCCATGTCGCTAAACACTAGGAGTCTAAACAGGAAAATGAACCCATTGCAAGCAGTTGTAACCCTGAAAGATGGTGACATTTGTGCACTCACAGAAACTGGCCAACAGCCACAGCGAGAAACCCATCCTTACCTGGTCACTCATCCTGTCTCACAACCAGACCCCAAAATGTGGGCAGCAAAGCCAAAGGAAGTGGATTATAAATATATATTAGACAGACACACACCTTCAGGCTAACACACATGAGACATTCCAAGTGCAGTCAACTGTTGACAAGACCCCTATGCAAATTATATGTAGCTACAGACCAACATATCTGACTCAGGACACCCACCTCCCATAGCTAGTCCTCTACAAAGCTATGAAGAGTCTACCCATCACCCTGATCCCAGCTAACTTATATTACCCAAATATTGAATGGAAATCCAACCATCCCAAAACAGAAATGGACAGAGATTCCACCATCTTATCAATGCTACATCCTTAGGACAGCCACTTGATATCTCTACAAGATGTGATACCTATATCAGACTTGGCAGTAAGCAACATGATCAACCACTGCAGCACCCCTATAGTATCATCCTCTCTGGCAAGATCCGACAGAAAATTGGTCACATGTCATATCAACATCTCTCCTGACCCCCCTCTAGCCTTGGTAAAAGGAAAATGTCCCGCAAGCTTATCACAACCACCAGAGGGATGGTATAAACAGCTGAACAGCCACCTACCCCACTAGAGGAACAGGCATTAACTTCCAAATATACACAAAACTAGTATGCCAGCATATAGATAGAGATGCACGGAATCAGGAATACCTGACAGGGCAACATCACCATCTGCAAGGAAGAGTAAACCAGTCTGCAGACATCTTCAATAAAAGAACTATATAACAAAAGGATAACATTGCTGTCCAGGACCGGGAAGGAGAAGGTGCACAATTGGAAGAATTCACCCCTTAGCCTGAACAAATAAATAAGAGCACCAGTGAAATCCAGTCAAGGCAACTCTGAGTTCAAAAGGCCCACATCTAAGACAGACAATCATAAGGCCCTCCTCACATATGTCTGCATTCCCAAAAGAAGCTCCCAGATCTGTGCAGAACTGTTGGTCAAGGACACCACATACACAAATGCTGTAGATGTAGCCAATCCACTGGTGGAAAGATTCAGTGGAAATGTCTCCCCTTCACCTCCCTATCAGGAAAGCAGGACATCCCCAGTACCTGAACACCCAAACCTTATCACTAGGGAACAGGGTATCACTGCCCTCTCAAAGTCAATAAGACAGCCTCCATGGGACCTGAATACATCCCAGGCTGCAACCTACATGAACCCAGGCATGACCTGGCAGCATCATTATGCACCCTACACACCCAAAGCCTGAATACTGTCTATGTCACAGCCAAGTGGCAGATAGACACTGTCATCACTTTACACCAAGGTGGAGTCTTCACCGATCCAGGAAAGGAAAGACCCATTAGCCTAACTAGCCTGATCTGGAAGGCCATGCAATGCATTATCATGGATCACATTAACAGGGACATTGGAAAAATCCAAATACATTACCCTACACAGTCTGCCATTCTCACAGGAGGTACATCAACGAACACTGGATGACTTCCCTGAGGCAGCCAAGAAAGGCATGGATGAGGGAAAGATGGTGCACTCCGGCCACCTTGACCTGGCCAAAGCCTTACACACTATTCCCAACGTGCCCATAGTACATGAACAAACATGAGCAAACTGGTTCATTGATAGAACCCACATAATCATAATAGGGGTAGCCAACTCAAACAGTACAACCGTAATGAGTGGCATACCCCAGGGATCGGTCTGGGGGCCTCTGGTATATGGGATATACTTCCCTGAGGTGCAGGCCAAAAACAATGGTCCATGGATGACCAAACTGGCAGATGACTGCAAGCTGGGAGCAGTCATCGATACCCAAAGTGATGTAGACATCCTACAAGAGGGTCTCAACAAAACAAATGCCTGATGCCAGAAACATGGCCTCAAGCTAAATGCCTGCAGATGCATTATCATCCCCTTCGGGGAGACTGACTTCCCCACATAGTATCACATTAACAACAATGCCCTACATACACAATCAGTAGTGAGGAATTTGGCCAGCCAGGTTGATAGTAACCTGAAGTCTGAGCACCATGTTCCTTCTGTTGTACAGAAAGCTTCATAGATGGGACAACTGAAATGTAAGAGTATCCCATCCAAGAACAAAGAGGTAAAAAGATCCATGTATGCTAACCTTATGAGGCCAATTATTTTGCTCAATGCCCCCCTTTGGCATATACCTCACAAAGCACATGCAGTAGCTGGAGAGACCAGAGAGGTTCCTCACCGGGAGAATGCAGGACCACAAACACCTACCACAGATAGGCTAACAGCACTGTCCCTCTACTCAGTTCCATACAGACTCTGCAGAGGTGAACCCTGTCTGGCATACAAAGCAATGCAGACCCTGCCAAGATGGGACTGCTGCACATCTGGAAGTCAAGGCCCACTCGATCAACCTGTAGACACAGCATCAACCTGGTCTTTGATATCAATATGGCTTGTTGGTGTGTCAGATATATGCCCCACACACTCCCCCATCCATGGAATAGACTCCCTTCCACATCAACCCAAGTGCCTCAGTACCCTAAAGTGAAGTGTTCCTTGTATAAGTGCATGGAAAACAGAAAATACAGTCTTGTGATTCCACCTGTGCCCCTGCTGGACAGGGTCTATGGGTGCTGATATGTCTTAACATGGGCTACACTCTCATCTGCAAGGGTTGTAAGGGCTTCAGGGTCAATAACCTACTAACCTCATCAACCTTTCAAGCTACACCCAACTGTCTGTCAGTGGTTCACCAAATTACTCTGTACTGCTCTGCCACTGACATACCTGGAAATCACAGTGCTATGTTTAATATACCACACATATAATGGACATCTCTGCTCAGTAGAATACACTCTGTACCTACACCCACACCTCTCAACCTCATACAGCAAGACATCTGGACAAGGTCATAAATAAAAGTTGGACAAAGGCCCAATGATAGGCACGTGTTTTAAATATTTCTCTTACAAACTGAGAAAATTGGTAGAATAATAGGTTTTGCATTAGTAGGAGTTGTCTGAAGGTTATGATGTCTGAAACACAAATGTCTGTCATTATTTTCTTTTCAGTCTTTAATTATTTGGCACTAACTTGACAGAAAAACACAAGTTTATGTAAAATGGACAAAAATTAGACAAACATCTGGGCAATCAGCAAAGCACTGTACAGTTCAGAGGTATGGCCACACCAGGATATGACTTTTCAGGTAAGAAGAATACTACACAAGCAGGAGATCCCCAGCCAGTATATCACAGAGATGCCGGACTGTTTACACAGCTTCATCAGTCAATCAGCTGTAGCCAAACCTCTCAAATGGCCAGATTTGGCAAAAATGTCTATAGTTTGGCTCATAATATTGGACTGTCCATCATACATCTTGTATTTCTCTGGTAAATCACTGTGATGATATGAGGATTTCTGTCAGTAGGTAATGACACAATACATGTCAGTGTCAGATATCAGATATGTCAGAAAATATCTGCTAAAGCAAACCCTGTAACTCTAGCAACTTCCTATTTACTTTTGAGAGGTATGGTTGTAGCACACAAAACCCTAGACCAGAGTACAACTATCTCTGGAATGGAGTCCCACTCTTACTATAGAAGGTCATACTGGGCATGCTCCTACACTTAGAGAATCACAGCCCATGTCAGAACCCACATCAGACTAAATAATTGTATTGTACATATATATCTTTGCATACAGACAGCTATGTACACCTTAACTATCTCTACACACACCCATCAGACAGGATTACCCTCAGCTAGCTGTAGGTGGCCCATATGTGATATATCTGCATCTGTTGCATGTGATACACAGACATATATATGAGCAACAGATAACAATATGTCAAGCATACACACTCATAGACATGGGGAAGAGAGAGTCAGACAGTGATAGAGAGAGAGAGAGAGAGAGAGAGAGAGACAGGGAGACACACACAGAGAATGAGTCATACACAAGGATACCCTGAATGGCATAGAGTGATGTCCTACTGCGGACAGTGGTATACCATTTGTAACCAGTCACACGTGCCAGCATGAAGGTGAACTCCATTGTGTAATGCTGCTGAGGTTGGGGTTGTAATATCAAATCACCTGCCTTTGTGTGTGTGTGTGTGTGTGTGTGTGTGTGTGTGTGTGTGTGTGTGTGTGTGTGTGTGTGTGTGTGTGTGTGTGTCTGTAGGTTTACGTATTAAGAGGCTGTTCCACTCACTACACTTCCCATTGCCCTACATTACAAGATCTGCTGATGTTATTCACCTTAGAAGTACCTTTGGACAGTTGTCATCCCTATAAGCTCTGTGGAGCATGCAATAACTGCATAACACTATAGTGCAAGTAACTAGATAGATAGGGTTTCTAATCTCACTCCTGGCAAGTGTATGTTTGTTTGTAGGTGAAACAGTTTTAGGCCATTCCCACCCAGTACACTTGCCATCGCCCTACTTTAGTACCTTTGGACAGAACTCAGCCCTATAAGCTTCATGACGTGTGCAATAACTATGTAACTGTATAGTACAAATAATTAAATGGGCAAGGGTTGTATTCTCAGTTGCTGCAAAAGCGTGTGTGTGTGTGTGTGTGTGTGTGTGTGTGTGTGTGTGTGTGTGTGTGTGTGTGTGTGTGTGTGTGTGTGTGTGTGTGTGTGTGTGTGTGTGTGTGTGTGTGTGTGTGTGTGTGTGTGTGTGTGTGTGTGTGCAAAAGTGTTTGTAAGTATGTATGTTTGCAGGATAAAGTATTGTGATGCCCTTCTCACCCAATACATTTCCCATTGCCATACTTTACAAGTGCTGTTGATGTAATTCACCTTAGAAGTACCTTGGGACACTGTTAAATCCTATAAGCTCCATGATGCATGTGATAACTGCATAACACTGTAGTACACATAACTAAATAGGTAGGGGTTCTAAACTCAGTACTAGCAAGTGTGTCTGTGTGTGTGTGTGTGTGTGTGTGTGTGTGTGTGTGTGTGTGTGTGTGTGTGTGCGTGTGCGTGTGGTGAGAAGCATATCCTCTGGGGGTGTGGGTTATACCATTTTGAGGCATGTACCACCCAGTACACTTCCCATTCTTGTAGTTTACAAGGCCTGCTGATGTCATTCACCTTAGAAGTACCTGTATATACTCTTCAGTCCTCTAAGTTCTGTGGCATGTGCAATTAGTGCGTAATGCTATTGTATAAATAATTAGATAGGTATGGGTTCTAATCTCAATACTGACAACTATAGTAGTGTGTGTGAAGTATATCCACTGTGGGTGTTGTGTGTGTGTGTGTAGTTTATACCATTTTAAGGCCTGTTGACCCCCCCCCATGGCATTACTTTAAAGAGCCTGCTAATGGCATCTGCCTCACATGCACCATGTTAAACTCTGCAGTCTATGCCAGTCATGTGTACAGATGTACATGGAAAATCCAGATGTTTGCAATCTATATGTGGTCTGTGTCCCATAACAATAGGCATTTATGTGATATCATTGCCAAATATGTCACAGTTACCATAGTGACAGACATGCCAGCATCAGACATCGTACCTGACTGATACATCATGCTGATACAAAGACTGTTACTCTATCACTTGTCCATGTTTGTAGGAGCAATAGAGGTGACCTATCGCTATTTCTGGTGGTTTATCCCACCATCCATGAAGAGATTCCCAAGATTATGTATTGTAAGAGGTTGTGGGTTATGTCCCAGCATATAATCTATGTGTAATGTGTACATAGCACTATACTACATACAAGTGGATACGTAGGGTTACTAATCTGTCTATTGGCAACTGTGTTTGTGTTTCTGTATGCATATCCGTAGTGGCTGTCTTTACTGTGTTTACATGATGGCTATACCATTTTGTGTGCCTTTTCACCCTGTGAACTCCCCCATTGCCAACCTAGGTTCAGCCCATACAGATGTCATCCACCTTACAAGCACAGTTACACAGTTTCTAACACAAAACCACTGTGGTACATGCAATGGTCATATCACTGTGTATTGTACATAAACAGATGGGTAGGTCATCTAATCTGAGAAGTGCCAACTCTATGTGCATGTGTATTTCAATGCATGTCTCCAAGCAGCAGTGTGTGTGTGTGTGTGTGTGTGTGTGTGTGTGTGTGTGTGTGTGTGTGTGTGTGTGTGTGTGTGTGTATGTGTGTGTGTGCCAAATGGGTCTACTATGTTAAGGACCTCTGAACCCACCATTGGCAATCCTACCAGCCCCTGCAATTGTCACCCACTTGAATAGTAGTGGCAGACACTGCAACACTACATTACATCTGTGGTATTTGTGTTATATATCTAGCACTATTGTTTGTAAGACTGGGCAGGTAGGGGCTGTGCTCAGCCCTTCAACAGCTGTCCATGTACAGGACTATGACTCTCTGTGCACTACCAGCACAGGAGTCCAGACTTGCATATGAGATAGCAGACACACATGCTGGTGATTGTCAGGTTAGACTAACATAAGCTGACATATGTCAGGAATACATACCCCAAACCTGTCATAGACAGTACCATCCATAACCTCATCAACTGCATCAAGGTTGAATGGATGAGAAAGAAATGACAGAGGCAACAGGAGCTGATAGGTGAATCTGCTGTCTTTAAAGTGATGGCTAAACTTGTGAGGGGACCTAGTGCCAGTACTCAAGTAACCTACTATGTATGTATGAGCCTGTGGTACTACAGAACACCCAGGTGACACGTATGAAGGCTAGCTGGCTGTGTCAAGCGGTATGTATGCAAGGTCACACTGTTCACCCAAATTGTCCCTCACACACTGTTGGATGCATACATACATGGTAAACATGTACATATAGAGCTGTACCTTGCCTATGAAAACGTCACTGTGTTTCCACCCCGCCATACTCATCATTGCTACTGTCAGCAGGCCCACAGCCTGCAAACACACAGACACCTGGAACACAAAATGAATACAGTATGTGAGACTACAATCAGTCAGCAGTACTAACAACAATAATGCATCATGGCTAAACAGGTACATACACTTCAATGTGTACCCATAACTATTGCCAGCAAACAGCACCTTACACAGCATTACATTACTACACTGTGCTATATTCACTGTGTACATCAGACCCATATTAGCATGTCCCTGCATTGATGGTATGGAAAACAGGGGTGTGGCACAGGTATCATAACATGCACAGGGTGTTGTGCGGGTTTGCCAGAGGCCTAGGCTGGACCATATGGTTGACATCATATGTGTGTGTGTGTGTGTGTGTGTGTGTGTGTGTGTGTGTGTGTGTCTGGAGAGGTGGTGTTCAACTAGGCCATGCAGTGGAGCTGTGCTTGTCTGGTGGTGACCTGCCTGTGATAGAGATGTGTGAGTGTTTGTATGCACACAATCAAGCAATGTGGTTGCCCTACACAGGGGTATGTTGGACAGCTGTGGACCATACATGGCAGGATGTACAGTACACTGTCTCCCACCAGGGATATGGGAACTGGTTCTGCCAGGAGACTCACTGGCACCACCAGGCCCAAGACTACATGCAGTACTACTCCCTGATGGTGACTGCTGTCTGCTGCATCTGCATCCCTGATGGGACTGACCATGTGCCCATGGCCTGCTCTGGTGGGGTGTGGACAGCACCCTTCCTTCGGTACTGCTGGTGGTACTGCCACTATAGGAGTGTGAATCTGCATGGCCACGTGGGGTCTCAGCTGATCTTGTTGCTGACCTACATGCACGTGGCCAATGCCCTACTCCCACCACATGCTCAAGCACACACATTGCACGGTCTAGCAGTGACAATGCCTCACCCCGCCTTCTATCCACAACATCCACAAAATGATGTACAGCATTACCAATGCTGTGGAGGTCATCACGCATTGCAAGAAGCACTGCATTCATGACCCTGAGCATCTGTCTTGTGTTGCGGTCAGTACATGCCTGTACCTCCATGATGAACCAAAATGTGTTTGGTGACATCTGCTGTGACAATTGTGACAGTGGCTTGATGGGCAGCAGTCCTCCTTCGAGCACCCCATGTCATCTGCCTGTGTGAGACCTCGCCTGCTCTCTGGCTATGGCTAGTGTCTACACTCACATTTGCCATACACCACACTAGCCTGTTCCATGCCACCACCCTCCAACTCTCCATTATCTGTGGCTGCTGGGGACTGGATATGTGTGGGCATACTGACTGTGCGTGGGGACATTGTGGGTAAAAGTAGGATATCAACCAATGGCGCAGACTCAGCCCCCAACAACCCCACCTGTGCCTCACTATGACCACCATCATCAGAGTCCACTAAGACATTGATGTCAGGCTGTGCAAGGGAGAGACAGCAACCCCCATGTTCACCTGTGAGGGGAAGACAACATATGTAAATGAATAACCTGCAGTATAATATTTGCTGATACACACACACACACACACACACACACACACACACACACACACACATGCACGAGCACACAGACACAGCTGAGGTGGCACAAAGGCATTATACAGACCACACAGTCTCTGAATGATGACATGCATGACACACAATCAGACCACAGCATACACACTCTGGATAGGCCATCAACAACATGCAGTGCATCTATGTCCACTTAATGGTGCTACTCATATACCCCTCTGAGATACGTGAGGAGTGGTAGTATGTAATGGACCTTCACCTAACACACACACTGCATCCATGTACACAATTTGGCTGTACCCCTGTATAGCACAGTGGCAACACTTACAGAAACATACTTGCCAATATGTTACAGCTCCTATGAATAGGTCCCTGTGATAGGCTCCTGTGATGACCATAGTGATGCACTGTAGTTAACCCCACCACAAGTGAGCAAGCACATATTGCAATATGGCTAAGAGTAACAGTTGTGTGCATGGAAAATTGTATGCCCTTAACATGCCTAGGGTATTGGTGAGCAACAACAAGACATGTCCCTACTCACCGGCTTCAAGCTGCTGTTCCACAGCCAGACCAGAGGGACCTATGTAGTTGTGGGTGAGAGGTATTGTCTGCAGACTCACATGTGGCATTGCTGCAGGAAAAGGATGAATTTCTGAACATGTACAGTACAAGCTCTGACACTACACAATTTGCTGTCATTCACTACAGATGTGCACTTGTGTGCATTAAAAAACCCCACCCACAAATGCAGTTTGACCTGACATATGCTTCTAGGTACTCCAAGGATGCCATAATGAATGATACAGTATAGAAGTGAGGTCCAGTGGGGCCTTACCAGGATGCTCCTCGCCTGTTGTCTGGGTGCAACCCACCTCCACAACAAAGGAGTAGATGGTTTCCTGGGGTGCGTTGGCTGCTCAGTGGTGGTGAGGAACTCCTCTGTAGATGTCAGCAGGACCTGCATAGAAGGACTTCCACCTGAGGGTGCATGGTCCCTGGCCACAGCTGCATCCCTCTGCCGGGCATGATGAATAAGTTCAGTTGCTCAGTGTCTGACCTGTTCATAGGTATTCCCATGATAACCCAAATTGTTGATGGTTTCCAGTATGTCATTTCACAGAGTGGTGCATTTCTGCTGCTGCTGTCTATTCCTGCTGAACAGCACTGTGTGGTGCAGTCTTAAGGCATGAAGTATTGCTGAAGTCTCAGCTTCCAAAAAGAGTGGGAATTGCTGTCACCGCATTGCACCTGAAAGACATAAACAGGGAAACACATCACAAGAGCTCACACATTGGGCATCATTATGTACACATCCTGCACATCCATGTCTGCTAGCACTATCCACCAATAACACCCACATCACACCACTGCCGTCTATCAGCACAGTATGTGTGAGGGTAGTGTCAGCATACTGGCATTACAGCATGTATTGCACTCCTGATCCTGAAGTTTCATGTTCCCCCCAATGAGGGCCATTAATGTACATAATCATCCATTCATCATGCACATCAGATGGCATATCCAGTAGCTGAGGACATCATAGAAGTTCTCTACCAGGTCATGGCAGCCCATCAAATATTTACCGTACACATATAGGCTATGTTGCCAACCCTCTGCACAGTGTCATACATACCCCTCAAGGTTACCTCACTCTTGCATGCCAGGCAATCACACACTCCACATTGCTAGGACTGCTGCATGAGTGCAGGTTATGGTCCACTCTGTTAACACACACACACACACACACACACACACACACACACACACACACTGCATGCCTTGCACACACACACACACACACACACACACACACACACACACACACACACACACACACACACACACACACACACACACACACACACAGACACACACACACACACACACACACACACACACACACACACCTCCTGGTAATGTCTGGTATAGTTTTGCTACCTATGGGCCCTTCAGACCATACTTTAAGGTAGCTCTGACTGCCACAATCCATCTCTTTAACAGCTACTATATGGCCCTCAACAAAGGGTGACAAATTCTACTGTGTGATGGGCCTATTAGCAAAATGGTAAGTGTGACCAAGACCAAGGCTATTGGAGTGAGCTGTACAGTGTCACCAAGTGCATATGCAAGTACTATAAGAGCTGACTTACAGCTATACAGACCAGACACAATGACAAGGTTTAACGATATGTGATATTAACTAATGACAGAATAAGAGAATACTCTATCAGTGCAGTAACTACACAGTTCAGACTCACAGAGATTCATTTCAGACAACATTGCAAGACAGTCTGCAATGCATACAGAAAAAATGTAAAGTGCTAGGTGCATAGGTTCATAGGATGATACTAGGCTATTGGCCCGGATGCCCTTATAAGCATAGACCAGATTTTTGCCCATGCCCTTCAAAGTCAGCACCTGTTTCCCCTATCCAGCTGCGACAAATGTGGGATCCCAGGGGTGTCCTTTCTGTTTCCCATGCAGTCGTCCAGCTTATTCTTCAAGAGGACTATAGAGGTGATCTTCTAGACATCAGAAGGGAGTGTATTTTACAGAGAGTGTTTTGTTTGTGACACAAATCTATCCAGTCAACAACTACTATTCATGTCACAGACTAGGTGAGGGCCTTGCATGTGGGTTGTATGAGTGGGGTTTGTCTTACGGATATGCAGAAACATCATCAAGGCTGGTTTGGAAATGGCCTTGTATGCCAGACACAAGTTGCCTATGATCAGCCTGTATGAGTCTAAGTAGAGGGACAAGGCTTTCAGCCTATCTGTATAGTATAGCTGTTGCAGACCCTGGATTTTCCTGGTCAGGAACCTCTGTGGTCTCTACAACTGCTGAATTTGCTTGCCAAGGCACATGCCAAAGGAGCCAGTACTCGGTAATGAGTCTGATAAGGGTGGAGTACAGGGATGTTATGGCCTCCTGGTTCCTGGATGACATACCTTTATTTGTGAGGTGGGCCATGTAGACAGCCTTCTGTACAATGGTGCCAATGTGGTGGGAAATTGTCAGTTTGCTATCAACCTTGGTGCTCAAGTCTCCTCACACCTGATTGCATGCTCAGTACATTGTTATTACTGTCATAATTAGTGTGGATGACATCTACCACAACAGGGAAAATTATACATTTATGGGCATTCAGTTTGAGGCAATGCTTCTGGCACCAGTCATTAATTTGGGTAAGGGCCTCTAGGAGGATGCTTACATCAGAAGGGGAATGTAAGACAGTGGCCAGTTTGCAGTCATCTGTAAACCTGGTCAGTCACAGACCACTGGTTTGTCTTGAACCTCATAATACATATATCTCAAACAGTAAAGACCCCCAGACCGATCGTTTGGGTACACCGGTACTATCATTGGGCCAGTTAGCTACCCATCTGGTAACATACACATTGATGCCTAGCTGTGTAGGGCTATGTATCATGGCCGACTGGGGATTATTGTCAGAGGCTTTGGGTAGGTGAAGGTAGGCAGTGTGCACCATCTTCCCCCCTCATCCTTGTTGACCACTTCAAAGAAGTCAACCAGGTTTAACTGGCCTGATTTCCCTTTGACAATGCCACACTGTGTGAGCTCAAGCATTTGGAGGTTGCCAATGTCCCTGTTTATAAGGTCCTTGATAATGCCTTCCATGCCCCTGCAGATCAGGCTAGTTAGGCTGATGTGAATATGACTGGCTGAGTCAGTGGATTGCTCCACCTTTGTGTATAGGGATGACAGTAGCTGTCCTCCATGCAGATGGGATGACACTGGTGCTCAGGCTTTGGTTGACTACAGTGTGTAATAGACCTGAGAGCAGTCAGTATTGGACAACAGACACTCCACTGCTAGTGATATGTGAGCTGACCATTGCTGGGGTGACTCAGGGGCCAGAGCTGTGATCAATGCCACTGCAGACAGAGCCAGCAGGAAAGGCTGTTGGTGTTGGACAGCAACATGTGAGTCCAGCAAGTCTTGTTGAGACCTATTGTTTGACTTCCTTTTTCACATTATTGCACCCCCTTCTGCATTTCATTACATGCTTAATTGATTGATATACCTGTTATAGTGCTGAAGAGATTTCTCAGAATAATGCAAATGTTTAGGTTTGTGGAGTCACAGTCTGTCTTTGCGTAGAAAGGTTCAGACCTGTTTTGCATAGGCAGCCCCTTGCCTTTTGTAGGTAATGCTCATGAGCAGGTGATGGCCTGTGCCGCAGTTGGTATCTCCCACTTGCTAATTGCATCCACAACAGCTTGTTGTCTTTCCATTAGTCAATGCCATAGCAACACATTGCCAAAATTAAGTCCTTCATGTGGGACTTGCCCCTTTTCCTTGCCTGGGAGCTACAGCTTCACAGAAGATAGGTAGAAATACCTCTTAGAGCCAGAAATGTGGAGAAAGCCCAACAAAATGGGGGACAAAGTTCCAGAATTAGGGACAGATTGTAAGTATTGCTGTAATACACTTAGAAGATTGCTAGATTAACAGAATTTGTCTGGACATGCATTTTCTGCATGATTTGAAGTCTGACAGTGATGTGTATATGATATACCTCTCAACTGTCCAGATTTCCGCAGAATGTCCAGAGGTTTGCCTCTTATGTTTGGTCTGTTCCTCAGACAATTTCTGTTTTTGACAAATCAGTAGGATAATGTAAGGATTGAAGTCAATCAATGATGACTTCCATTTGTGTTTCAGACTTCATATCCGTCAGAAAAGTTATGTTACAACAAATCCTGTAACACCAACAACTGTTTCAGTTTGTAACAAATTATTTAAGATATGTCCCTATTTTTGCCCCCCCCCCATCCCCTAAGCACGTCAGGCTTTGTCCAGATGTCTTGCAGTAAGAGGTTCAGAGGTATGGTATATCATTATTTAGTGACTTCACTCCTGATATCGTCCCATTGATTTAGCAGAATCCCAGAAATGTTATGAGGCAGTGGCCATAGATATGGTCCCATATTCTGGACATTCTGTGGAAATTTGTACAGTTGAGAATTATGTATGTCTAGCCATTACTAGACTGTCAAGACTGTGTAGCAGTGTTGTGTGTACATTTTTGTTGGGATGAGTAGGGAGAAGGGAAGATGTGATCATCATAGATATTTTCTATCTTACTGTGGATGCTGCTACAGCTTCTGGTGATCTAGCAGCTATATACTTTTGTAGGGACACACTGAGAAATGTCCCATAAAACCTCAGGATTCCCACTACACTCTGCCTTGGTGCAGTATATGTAGGTGTAGTGTGTGACTGGCAATCAGGATATGTTTGGTCAAACATTTGTTTTACTCTAATGTTCAGCTGGGTTATAGTATGGTTCTAGGACTGTGGTGCAAATGGTTGTGGGTAGACAATTTGTCACCGATGTCTGCTTTTCCCTACAGTTACATCCCTGTAGTGCATGATATATTTGCAAATGCATGAGTAATTCCCAGAGATGATTTGAGGTAGTGTTGTGTTGTGTTGGTCTGACTGTAGTTCAGAAGGTGCTGGATGAAATGATTGTCAGCTCTCAGTGTTTTTTTCCCTTCTGTTACATGACTGCAGTCATACCTCTCCACTGTCCAGATTTCTATACAATATCCAGATGTGTGGCTCATATTTTTGGTCTGTTCCTCATAACAGTTGTGTATTTCTGACAAATCACTGGGATGATGTGAGTATTGACATGATTAAATGATGACAATACTTTTTGTGTTTTGAACCTGAAATCTATCAGAAAATATATGTTAAAACAAACCGTTGATACTCTAGCAAACTTCTATGCTTATAATAGCCATATTTCAAATATGTCACTATTGTTTGGTCTTAATATATATACATGTATAGGTATATATATATATATATATATATATATATATATATATATATATATATGGGTCTACTACACATGATTTGACTGTGACCATAACAGTGAAATTTCAAAATACTGAAAACTTACTTGACTGAAACTCATAAGACTGAAACCTTAACATTGCTAAATTTTAACATACTAAATTGTAAACTACAGACATGCACACATATAACACCAATGACTAACCCTTTCCAGAACTTAAAAACTACTTACGTACCCTCTTAACAGAAACTAGATGATATAAAACCAAACTAGGTGGGGGGCTATGCCCCACACTCCACTCCTAACTGTATATACTAACTCCATGATCCCACTACAGTGGGGAAAAGGGCATATACCTTTTACTTACCTTACAGCAGTCTACACGCTGCCACTACTTTGTTGAAATCTAGCATTGTTAAGTTTTCAGTCTTATGAGTTTCGGTCAAGTGAGTTTTTAGTATTTTGAATTTTCGATGTTATGGTCTCAGTCAAATGAAATTTCGATCATGTGTATTAGACCCATATATATATATATATATATATATATATATATATATATATATATATATATATATAAAACATTACTAATTCCACAGGTTTTTCCCTAATGTTGGATGATCATCATGCATGATATATTTACTGAAGCATTTCTAATTCTCACAGATTGTGTGGAGTAGTGATAGCTGCTGTGACTAGGGTGCACAGGGTCCTCGGTTTAAGGCTTGCCAGGAATGTATATTTTTCACCTTATGTTAAATGACTGTAATGCATGATATGCTTGTAAAAGTGTTACAAATTCCCACAGCTCAGGTGGTGTAGAGATACATCGCTGTGATTGTCATGCCAGTGTCCTGGGTTTGCGACATGGCAGGGCTGATTATTTTGCTGCTGAGCAGGACAAGGGCTGATGAAGACAGAGTGATTAAAACACTTTTAATCAGTTGAAAGTAGGTTTGCACGGTTTGGCATGAAGCTAAGCATTGCTAACAGACAGTTAATTCCTCTTAGCTAAACTTAGTGGTGCTTATTCCCACTTACATTGGTGCTAATAAATAAAGAAAAGAAAAAAGGGTGATAGGAATGTGGTAAAATGGGGGCAAGCAGGGGTAAAATATTAGGAAAAGCAGCTAGGGGATGTGCAGGATGGGTGTAGGAAAGGACCATAGCTCTACTCTCATAGCTGTGACTGATGTGGAAAATTTGGAATTTATAGCCTCACACCCCACAGGGAGGGGTGTTGGCAACATACATTTGTAGAATAATTTGAGTGTAGATTGATTTACATCACAGGACATGGGGTCAAAATGCAGAGCTATGTATGGGCCAATGATTTTTTTGCGGGACAGATGCCCTTTTTTTTATTAAGGTGAGAGGGGGGTGTTGGGTAAGGGCTGTAGGTATGTTTCGGGAGGTAGATTGGGTAGGATAGGTTGCATTTGCAGACAGACAAGACACACAAGACAGCATACAGGGGTGGTATATGACACATGAGAGGGTAAACACCTTGGATGGGAAGAGTTGTTGGGAATCAGAGGCCCAAGAGCCCCCAAATAGATACAGTGGGATTGAGGTCCCCATCCATAGGCAGTCACCACTGCACCTTCACAGCCCCAAAGGTGGCTGTAGCTGGACAACAGGAGCAGCTCGGCCCTCCAGTTGTGCCAGGTGGCCTTCCATCTGGTGCAGCCGTCCATCCAACTCAGAGCGATGATGCTGTGCACCATACACCGGAACTTGCGGTGGGTGGCGGGTTCCTCTTCATGCCCGTGATCGGGGGGACGGACCCCATCCTCTGAAGCAGTTCCACCTGCAGGTGGTGCATGACTTGTGGAGGAGGAAGTTCCAGGTTGGGTCCCAGATGTGCTGGGGCCCTGTGCCATGGCCATATGAGGCCAGACAGGTGGATCCGCCTGGATCTGCCTTCCCGAATGTGCTATGGTGTTGAGCTTTATCAAAATATATTCGCTAGTCATGAACAAAACATTTCAAAATTAGTTACAACAGCATGCGTGGGTGTTCCAGTTAACCCAAAACAACAGATTTGAAACAGTTGCATAGCAGACAGAACACATGCATAAATGGAACAACAATAAGCATTTTAACAGCATGCAAGTTACATTGACGGCAACAGGCCACCAGTAATGGTATTTGAACAAGGTATGTTAATATGCAACCAATTAAATATTTGAACAATAATAGAACACATGTCCCAACAATAGGTTTTGAGAGCAACATACCCATATTATATGAATAATGATTATTGATGCAGAAGTGGGGTGGGCAGGAGAAAATGTCTATTAATGACTGTATAAGCTTCTATTTTTCACAACAGTACTGATCAGTACTTTACAGGTCTGTCCTGACTTTACATCTACCTATAGTCCATAGCTTCTGTAGCACATATATACTTGTTAAACTGTCAACCTGGAATTGTATGGGGCAAACTGTGACAACTCTGGGTACATGACTAGTGTGGACTTGTACATATAAGGGTTACATATCTGACAAAGAAGGGTTGACCTACACTACTGTTGTGTGAGTTTGCTACTGGCATACTTCACTTGGATTCCTATCTGTGTCCAAGGTTACTGGCAGCAGTGACCACTAGCCATGACAGTGTGGCACTTGAGAGACATGTATAGGGAAGAGTGCATGGTGTATGTACCTATCCTGCTATCATTAGCAGGCATGGGGTTGGACAGTGGAACAGTTGCACAAGGTGTATTAGCATGCCCTTCATACAGCTACTACAATACATTTCTTTACCTGTGCACAAAATATCTGTTAACACTACCTGACTGTTTCTACAAATATTCAAGATTTCTTGAGTGTATATATGCACACATGTCAGTACCACTCCCTGGATTCAAACTGAGTCAGAGTGTGCAAAACTGAACAACAAAACTGTTTCACATCACACTGAGCTACTGGGGAACTGTTGGCCCTTTCTTCTCTGATTTCTGCCTAATACCCTGTTAGTTAGCCAGTCTGACCTTGTCATCCTGCAATTCATGCATACCATATAGTTAGTGTACTGTTTATTAATCATTGCAAATAATACAATCTGAAAACCAAAGGTTAACACAAGGCATTGTTGCAGGAGACACACTATAATACATTACACATTACTATTCAAGGTTCAGATCTAAGTGCAGAACATATTTCATTTATATCTTGTTTTACAACTCCACAATCTACAGTTTTGCTTAACAGCTGGTTTTCTGAACAACCTCAGTTAATGTGTGCTGTGAAAGCCATATTTGCTGTGAAGAAGTTGTACACATTCTATTTCTACAACAACGTACCAGAGTAAACACAACAGTTTGTGGTATGTCTTTATTGTACTTATATGACACATTGCTTTACTAATGGATATCCTGTAGATCAATATTAGTCTGGCAAACATTTATTAATTCATTAGACACAGAACACACTAAGCAATTCTTAAACCAGCTAAGCAGAACTGAGCACTTCTAAGCATTGCTCAGTTTTTATTTAAAAAATATCAGAATTGTAAATTAATTAATAATTACTGACATATTAAATGTATATGATTTACTTTACATCACGTCACCATACATGCTTTCATTACATTACCTTTGGGTGTGACTATACTGTATGAAACACTTGTGTATACATGGGTGATTTCATATGTTATATGCACTCACACTTCCATTTTGATCTAGCTACACTACCCCGGTTAAAACATATCAATTACTACATAATTTAATATAAATAAAATAATTTTAACAATGCTTTCACATGTAACAATAAAGGGCCTGTTTTGATATTCAAACTGTGAACTGCTGAATGCAAAGCCGGGACTCTAACCATCTAACTATTTCATCACTAAGGATTTTAGCTATACATTTGTATTTAGTCCTATCAGATGTTTAAGCAGTGCTAAGCAAAGGGCCGTAGCATGCAAACCCACTCAGCTATACTTAAACTTAACTTAGGATGGAAAAAAAAATAATACAAGCACTTTAATGGCACATATCAATACTACATGTAAGTCATATTTGGTAATACACTACCTCTCATTTTATCAACTCTCTAAGTCTATATGGCCAATATCAGGATTGAAGTCACTATGTAATGGTGTACATTTCAGTTTCAGACTTCTAATCATTCCCTATATGTTATGTTATGACAAACCCTGTTCCTCTATCAACTTTTAAAGTTTGTAAGGGCAGTATTTATAATCTGTCCCTATTTGTTCCCCCATCATTTTAGGCTTAGTCCAGATTTTTGTCTCTAAGAGGTCCAGATGTATGGTCAAAGTGCTGTATGTCACTTTTGCAATGCAGGGGTGTGTGTGACAGTACCTGCCACACACACCCTGCATTGCTTCCTATTTAAATTCCTGCTTTCAGTGTCCGTGGACACTGAAAGCAGTTAGAAAGTGCTGTATGGCACTTTGACAATGCAGGGGGTATGTGACAGTACCTGTCACACACTCCCTCCATTGTTTCCTATTTAAATTCCTGTTTTCAGTGTCCCTGGACATTAATTCATTTGTTCTGTTGATGCTTTTTGTGTTATGTTTTCCTTTAGAAAGTTGTCAGTTAAGTCACTATTCTTTAGAGTTAGGTCTTTATTATTAATCTATTTGTATTGTTTCTTAAACTTCTAAAATAACTTTCAAGTCTATAACTCTTTAGGTTTATTATTCACTTGGTATGTAATTTCTTTAATATGATTTATATTACTTAATATATTTGATGTTAATGCTATTCTCTGCAATTTTTCTGTTTATAGTATAAGTTTATAATTTAAGTTTCTCTAAGTTTATTACAACTTTATGACTTAGGGCTGGATTCACAATGGCTTGCACGGAGTCTAAGAGTAGGGAAGCCAAACAGAAAACAAGACAATTGAATAAAAAAGCGAAGCAAGTCCAAACCACTCAGGAACCAGTGATAAAACGTGAACGTATTTTATTAAAAACGTTTTCGCTCCTGGCCAAAGCAGAAGCTTCTTCAGACAAAACAAAAGAGTGCCAAATCCACTTTTAAATGTAAAAAGTTTGGTTGTCATGATGTCATATCCTTAGCAACCAACAAGAAAAAACAGTACATCTTTCAGTATACAAAAATAAAACGATCAACCTAAAACAACATTCCTAACAGTTAATCTAACCATTAGTCAAACACTTTTTAGGAACTAGCCTTGTATGCTAGACTTTATGTAATCTCTAACATTTTTTGTCACCTTAAGATATAAAAGTTACCTTAGGTACTATTGTACACTGCTTGAATCCAGTAAATTTATTGGGGTTCAGTATATATACATATTTGTTGAATATAATTGATAAGGCCTTATATGCTTGGGTGTTACTTTTTTGTAATTTAAGGTTGAAACCCTTATGGGATATTATTGCTTTCCTTAAATATTTAGGCCACCTGAGGTTAAAACTTGTACCCCATTGGTTAATCCCTTTTGTGACTATGCTGTTTGGACTAATGTTTTGTATGCAGTATTAGTAATATGTTAGGCACTTTATAGTATGAAATGACTATAAGGATTTTTTTTAAAAGTGTTTGACTAATGGTTAGATTAACTGTTAGGAATGTTGTTTTAGGTTGATCGTTTTATTTTTGTATACTGAAAGATGTACTGTTTTTTCTTGTTGGTTGCTAAGGATATGACATCATGACAACCAAACTTTTTACATTTAAAAGTGGATTTGGCGCTCTTTTGTTTTGTCTGAAGAAGCTTCTGCTTTGGCCAGGAGCGAAAACGTTTTTAATAAAATACGTTCACGTTTTATCACTGGTTCCTGAGTGGTTTGGACTTGCTTCGCTTTTTTATTCAGGAGTCTAAGAGTAGAGTAAGACTCCATGCAGCCATCATGTCCGACGAGCGATCCAGGAACAACCTGCAGGGGCGTGCAAGAGAGCTCCTAAAATGGCTCTTACACGGACAGGGCCGGGTTATGCAAATTACCTCAATTGCAGGTGAAAGGCATACAAATGAGGTAGATTTGCGATTCAGGAAACCCGAACCTGTCCGAGTAAGAGTAGTGTTATCTGCAGAAATGTACTCAGTTGACAACTGAGTACCGTTCTGCAAATAGCAAAATGGAGCTGAGACAGCTCCAAATAAAGGTTGCATCCAGTGCAGGAAGCATGCCAATGGCCAAATATACAGCCAATGGCAATGTTTCCTGATGCAATATGAAAAAAAAATAATAATTTTTTTCTCCGATTTCCAATGTTTAAGCGTAGCGCAGTGCCACGCAAATGGGCTGCGCTCTAAAAACCAGAAAAATAAAAATTAAAACCCACAAATATGGATTTTATTTAAATTGTTAATTTACAATGCAAGGGAATGGCAGGCTGAAGACAACATGGCCACCGAGTAGAGGTTGCTAAGGGGGGAAGCACATTCTAAGAGATGTAACCAAGCATTAGTAGGCAATCCTATTCAAAGGAGGGCTAGAATAGTGAATCGCAGGTTTACATAGCAAATGAGCACAGTCAGTGGAGTGTAGGAGTAGGATAAGGGGAGTAACAGAGTAGAAGATAGGTGACATCACGAGTGGGGTATGTATGAAAGAAGGGAAGCTCATTGGAGCAGAGTGGCATGTGTCAGCTGTCATTTACACATCATTGAAAGAGGTGTGTCAACAGGTAGGCTAGGTAAAGGCAAGAAATGGAAGGTGTATGCCATGAATAACACCAAAGTTTCTTGCTGAGTGGGTATGCGCACATGTGCGCACCTGTAAACCTGAGTAAGACAGTGTGCACACGTGTAAATGTGAGTGCGTGCGTTTAAGCCGGAGTAAGCATGTATAAGGCAGTTTAAAGTGTTGTAAGTGCGTTTGTGCTGGTGTGCATGCGTTTTAACTCGAATAAGCAAGTTGTAGTCCGTGTAAGCATGTGTGCGCATGTGTGAGCTGCTGTGAGTGTGTTTGCGCTTGTGTGCGTGGTGCTGCCCCCCCCCCCCGAAGAAACTGAAAGGAAATTGGAAGCACAACAAATAGGAGGAAGCTACCAGGGAGCACTTGCAGAGCTAGCAGGTGAAAACAATCAGAATCAGGCAATTACAAAGGCAGTACACTAGCCCAGCCGAGCCTAGCACTTAAAACTCTGCAAACAACAGTCCATAATGTTTCTCACAAGAGACACTGCAGTAAGCTAATAGAAGTGAAAACTGAAAAAGCTTTACTGAGGCAAAGAAATGTTAGGGGCTGCCATTGCTGTTATAAGGTGACATATGTAACATGCTGATGGTGGTGACAATGGAAATGCTGCTGGACAACCCACAGTGAGGAGACGGAGAAGAGTGTACAGGCCCAGGGTAACCTACAAGGGGCTACATGAGCTGGAGATAGTGGAGCGCTATAGAGTGGACAGAGACCTCCTGCAGCAAATCCTGCGAAAACAGCTGCAGCAGGACCAGCATAAGCCTGGGCCAAACAGCCCCCCACCATTGCCAAGGTCATCACAGGCAGAGCATGACTCGGAGGAGGAACAACCTGAGCCCACCCCAGTAGGCAGAAGGAGGTGTGCCCAGTATGCTTTGGCCTTGGCAAAGAGGCAACGCATAGCACATACACTGGCTCAGTAGGAACTCTGGAAATGATACCTCTCTCTGACTCGCACATATAGTAAAAGGGATGCCTAAGTTGACACTACCTGCTTTCAAACATGTACAGGGAGTGTAGTATGTGCATCCGACATAGGCAGCCCTGCAGCACCACCTGAGGCATGATTGCCATGTGTTAAGCAATTTAAAGCAGTGCTAAACAGCATTTACCACCATGTAGTATATGCAAACAGAATCGCCCACACCAACTAGTGCAACTGTGGTCAATGTTGAGTAATATTGGGCAACGTCCAGCAAAGTTGGTGAATATTCAGCAATGTTGGACAAGCCTGGTCTAAGTAGGGCATAGCTGAACAAAAGCCAACATGCTCATATTTGCTTAACTGGCCCTTAAGCAGTCTGGTCTGCTCAGTATGAAAATATAAAGCAGTGATGGGCCTCGAACCCAGGATACTGTGCACTATAGTTAAAGTACTGAACCACTAAACCATGACAGTATTGCAGTGGTCAGCCAGTATGAAGGAATGTTGATAAGTCTATGCAAAGTATCTCATGGAAACCCTGCAGGCAGAGCATAATCCCTGTTGAGTTATGACACAAAGGTGAGTCCTGCAGTAAGAACAGTACTTGACTTCCAACACACATACACAGTATAAATGTTAATATTGGTCATGTTCACACACATCCACAAATGTAGTGGACCTCAGATCGCAACATACTGAAAGGTCACACTGGGCATGCTCACACACTTGAATAAATGAGACAAATGTCAGGCAACAAAACATGGAAAGCCTGAACTGGGCATGCTCACACACTTAGGCCATGTCAGAGTACAGTAGTGGGCCACACGTATCTGGCAGTTGCGTGTGTTAACCCAGGAACCTCTCACTATCCAGCAATCCACCCTGTGCACACAGTTACATGACAACAGACACATATATAATATAGTGGAACCCTGTCATAATCAAATATGTTCTGCAGATACCTAAGTTGTTCAAAGAAACTGGGAAATCAAAGACGATAAAGACCTGCAAACAGTATCAGCAATAAATATTGTGCATCCCAAACATAAGCATAGGTTCAGAGGTCAATATTAGGCTATCTGCCCTAGGCCATGTACAAGCCTAGCCAGAATGTGTTTGGCTTTTGCAACCCTGTCAGATTACTACACTGTGCCAGTGAATAGTAGGTCATACAAGATAGCCCATGCACATCTAGGCTAGTGTGCCTCTGTCTAGCAGGGACACAGAAGATATCCCAGGGGTAAACATACGATCACCCATACAGCCGTCAAGATGTCCCCTGTAGGTGGTCAGTGGGTGACTCTGCCTATGTGAAACTGTGATCACAATCCGGAGTGAGTGGAGGCCCTGGGATAAGAATCTGTCCCTCCAGCATGTCCTATTAACATCTGTGCTGAGGTATATGTCCCTGGAGTGTGTAGCTCCAAGGGAGTCGGATATCCTGAGGTGGAGCATGTCCAGTAATTCTGGGTTGGGTATTTCTGTTAACAACAGGCACACATCATATCCGAGTAGGTGGTAAGTGACTGAGTATAGCTGGAGTTACTGCATCCGAACTGTGCAGGTCATACGTGTGAGTCCCTACATCTGCTTGGTGAGGAACTTCTGTGGCCAGTACAGTTGCTGCAGGTGTTGGGTAAGGTACACCCCAAATGTGGCATTGTAACCAAGCATGGTTGTGATGAGTATAGGGGCACAATGACCTCACTTGATCTAGATGTGAAACCATATGGGATAAGGTGGTTTATATAGAAGGTCTGTCCAACCACTTTGGCAACATGAATGTCAAAGGTGACAGTACAAACAAGTCATGTCCCCAATCACCTAACAACTCCTACTGTATGTAATGGAGAACCTCCTATGTGGTAATGTGTGGGCATGTTGCTATTCCCAAAGGGGATGACTATGCAACTAATGGCATTTAGCTATAGGCCATGGCTCAGGCACCAGTCATCCATCTCTGTGAGACCCTGTTTGAGTATGCATGTGGCAGCTGGAGAGTTGATTATGGCACCCAGTTTGCAGTCAAGTGCGAACAAGGTCAGCCATATTCCCCCTGTGGTAGCCTGTATGTCAGACAAATATATACTGAACAAGAGAGGTCCCAGAACCGAGCCGTGTGGGATGCCACATGTAACTGGTGTATAGTCAGGCATGGCACCTGCAATTCTGAACATGTGGGTGCTATCCCTGATCCAGGTAGCAATCCATCATTTGAGATATGTGTCCATATCGATGCTGGTGAGCATATGCATAATGGCCCAGTGGGTTATTGTGTGGAAGGGGTTTGCAAGGTTCAGGTAGGCTGTATGGACAACTGTCCCAATGTTGATGGACCTTTTAACTGTCTAAAGAATACAAACATGTTCAAGAGGCAAGATCTGCCCACAACAACGCTGAAATGTGTAGGACAGTGTCTGTAGGTTCCCGATGTCTATGTGTAAGAGACCCATGACAATATGCTCCATAGCTTTGCAGAACAGGCTAGTTAGGCTTATAGGGCAATATTGTCTGTGGTCCATTGTGGCACCAACTCTGTGGAGTGGGACCACTGTCGCTGTACGCCATTCCGTGGGTACGTATCCTGTAGTAACTCTGATATTGCACAGTGATGTAATGTGAGGGTTACGTCTGTCATGAAGCTCGTGTAAGATGCATGCCGGGACACCATCTGGTCCCATTGATGCTGTGATGTATGCTTTGGGGAGGGCAGCACTCACCTGTTACTGTGTGATGTCAGGGAGATTACACTCTGTTGGGATGGATAGCTGCTCCCTAGGGGGGATGGGGGGAGACAACTGCACTGAACCTGTTTGCCAGGATGTTGGCAATGCCAGTGGGTTCAGGGTAAGTTTAGTCAGTATGCAGTAACTCACAGCATATCAGTGAGTGTCCACCCAGGTTCCTGACATAACTGAAGAATGCCTTGTGATAGTCCTACATGTCTGGTGCAATTGTCTGTGAGAAGCAGCCCTTAGATAAGTTCATGAGTGATCGTAGCTGTCTGCTAGTACAGATCACAGATGCTTTCCCCGTCTGGGATTGTGTTCTATCATGTAGTAGCTTCCTCCTGACATTGTACAGCTTATTAATGGCTGGGGTCTACCAGACAGGTCCCCTGCCATTGGAGGAGTGAGTCCTGTTGTTATTTGGGATAGCACAATCCATGCAGTCCACTAGGTGTCCATAGAATGTGTATGTAAAGGATTCAGCAGTCGGAGCCATATTTGCCACTGTCTCAGGGTCTCTGAAGGATACCACCTTGCTTTGGTGAAGTGAGACATTGGCTCATGAGAAGTTCACCAAGATTACCCAGGATGGGTGTGTGGAGGATATATGTATGTCCAGTGAGATATATGTATGTTCTGACCTTACCAATGAGGGGTATATCGCTGGTGTGGAACATAGAGTCCCCATGTTGGTGATGATCAGGTTCAATATGTATTCCCCCTTGTGGCTGTGGTGACTGGTTGTGCCATAGCATATGAATTTATAAATTGTAGTGACTGTAGGGCGAGGGTGTTGGGGCTTGAGTAGTATCCCCAGTCAATATTTGTGTATTTGAAGTCACCCAATATAATGGTGTTTGTGGAGACCTTCATATTCTGCACTGTTCCCAGGAATGCCGAGTGTGGTTCCTGAGTATGGGAGGGTGGTTCGTAGCAGGCAACAAACTGAAAGGCAGTTTTGCACAATGGTAGTTGTATATGTATGGTCTGTGATGCTTTGTGCAGTGCTACTAACCCGGAGGTGTGTGTATCTGTGATGTATATGGATACTCCCCCTAGTTGTGTTGTCGTTCCAAGTCCTGTGGTCAGAAAGCATGGTATGAAACATAACCTGGTAGTGCTGGTGTGCATATGTGAGCCTGAACTAGGCATCTGTTAGTGCACAGATATCACTATCCTCCATACTGAGGAGAGTCCTGAGTGGCTGCAATATGAGGGTAACACATCTGGTGTTGAGCAGCATTACCCTTAGTGTCATTTAACCTGTAATGTCTATGGAGGTGGGTATGTCTTTTGAGCCCTGCTCAACAAATGCACTATGGTGGTAGCAAGAGCCTTAGCCAGCATTTGAAGGTCCAAGGATGACAGGTGCAAGCTGTCCATAGTGAAGCTACGTGGCATGTCGAGCATGTCACCACAGGCTGACAGACACTGTATCCCCTATGAATGACACCAATTTGTTAGCCAACTGTTAAACATGATATGTTTGTCTGTATACTGTGACATCATAATTGGTGGATGTAAGATGCTAGACAAGGTCAGGGTCATACTGGCCTGGGCTACATGATCAGAGTGTTCCTCCATGTACCATGTCATGTGGTCCAGGGAGTAACATCTGAGGTTTTACACACCAGCATGGACAATGATGGTGCCAGTCCTGTACTTGCTTTGGAGTGACCTGACTGCATCTGTTATGTGGCAGATCCTGGCACCCGACAGACAGCCCAAAGTGACTATTCCCATGTTTGGGCTGATGAGTGGTATGTCAGTGTGTCTGACAATAAGTGTCACCTATTACAAGTTTATTAGGTGTGTTGTTTAGCCCGAAGGGCAGTAACTGTGTGGCACACTGACATTGTGAACTATGTGATATGTGGGTATTGTAGTGGGGTAGCAGTTGTGTGTGTGCCTGCTGTGGAGGTCTCTGCTGCTTAGGCAGAGTTAATTCACAGCATCCGAGTATGTCTATGTATGATAATGTGGTTTGAGTGCTGTTGCCAGAGGATATGTGAGACTGATATGTGGTGTGTGTGGTTACCTTCACCACCTGATAGACTGTGCCAGTCATGGGTCGAGAGAGTTCAGCACCCTGTATGTCTCTATAGGTGCATCTCACACATATATCTGAGTTTGTCGGGAGGAGGAGAGGGTTGTCTGTGTACATGAGGATCACAATATTCACCAGCTGGACTGGAGAGTACACACAAAACTGACCCCTGGACATGCCGGGATATTATGATGACATACACTGTAGCCAGATCACAAAGGATCAGTAGGGTGTTAAGTGTGTAAAAGAGTATAACAGGGATTAGTGCTCAGGTTCATTGGTGTTCTGTAAAGAGTAGCTGAAAAGGAGTCCAGACTGAATCATGACACCTCCGACAGCTATGTCATATATAGCAATGTACACCCACATATGTCCTGAGTCAGGGCCAACTGTACCTGACTGACAATGCCAACATCCTGACAGACAGGCCCATATATACAGACCCACCTCCCACTGACGATAGTCCATATCATCATACCAGGAGATATCACATGTAGAATGGATGAACAGCTACACCCAATGCCAAAAGCATGGCAACAAGTGGAATACATTGATTCCCAATATGTGTCATGCATAAACTACAGAACAAACAGATCCTGCACCTGAACAGTCAGCTAAGCCTCCTCCCTACACAGGATGTGGAACCGTTGAATATGTTACAGCAACATATGGCACTCCACACAAGTGTTGGTACACAACACAGCATGGGAAGTACAGTCCAGTGAGCCTATGAAGTCTGATCTGCAAGGCCATGGAGTCAATCATGGTTGAAGTCATAAACAGAGCTATTGGAAGCTGACATACACACAACCCTACTAACTTTGGTATGTTCATGTGCGGTTCATGGTTCCCAAACATGCTAGACTGTTTACAAGGCAGCCACCCAGGACATACATCACTGAACACAGCTGCACATGTCTCACATAGACTTTGAATAGCCCTTTATCAACATCCCAGACACATGTAGTACCCACAAAACCAACAAGCTGTGCATAAATATGTGTTGACATATGAAGGAATGTCAATGTGTCCACAGATAGATCACACAAGGTAAGGATTATGAGTTCCTGTTCAAGCTGTTGACACCCGACGACCCACATGGACCATTCCTGGAATGGCATAAAACAAAGTGTACACACATTACCATGTCCAGTCTGATGATCTTACCATCCTATAAATACAGCAGGAGAAGAGAAACCAGCCAGTAAAGCGAATAGCGCACCGTGTTAATGTGTCTCTCTTTAGTATCATAACACAGTTAGGTAGGGGTTTGAATCCTGCAAACACTGAGTGCGTGTGTGTGTGGGGGGGGTGTGTATGTGTGCAAATGTCTTTGAAAGGAGTGCCCTTTTTGGAGACTGGGAAAACACACTAAAAGAGGTACATTCCACTTTGGAAAGACTGATGATGTCACCATCCTACAAATACAGACGGAGAAGGGAAACCACCCAGTAAAGTAAATAGCTCGCTGTGTTAATGCATCTTTCTCTAATATCATAACATAGTTAGGTAGGGGTTTGAATCCTGCAAACACTGACTGTGTGTGTGTCACTGTTGGTCAATGCAGTGTGGGTTTTGCTTTTACTATGGTATGACATATTATGATTACAATAGTAAGTGCATTGCACACATCAGGTATCTGCGTGGCAGATATATATGTGTACATGTCCCCTCAATCAGTACATAGGTGTGAAGCCTGCATACTACATGAATACATTTGTTTCCATTGACAGGTTGTGCCGCTGCTTCTCAGATCGTAGGTCACATATGTATGTATGTGACAAGGCCGTCCACTGTCGTGATCTGTGGCCAAGGTCATCTGTGCCACACACACCCATGACAGTTACTTAAGAGTAGTGTGAGTGAGAGTATATGCCTGGGGTATATGTCAGACATGTTCATACACAACAACGACTGCCAATAATGGACAGTCTTTATAGGTGTACAACTGCCTTGTGGCTATGCATTCAGGCCTCTAATGTCTTATGTGATACACCTTGGGACTCCACAATACCTATGGATATGTGGAAACCAAGGGACACATGACATAATATGAGGCTGTATGTACACATTGGTACCCAACATACATGTTGAGGGCTACCACCTGTGTGGTACTGACGGGATAGTATGTATAGTACATGTGGATGACTATGCCATAGTCGGCTTACTGCTATACAGCATGTATCAGACAACAGGTATCTGTCTGTATGATACCCTTGTGTAGGATATGCATCCCATCCAGGGAATGCATTGTAGGCCAATGCATGCATTTCCAGATTTGGATGGACACATCCCTAGTGTGTTTGCATGTACCTAAGGGGGCTATATGCCAAACAGGTGTGGTCACAGGAATAGGTGGCGGTCATTACCACTGGTTAGTGTTATAGTGTAGCACCGGAAGGATCCAACTGTTACTGAGTTCCCTATGACTGTGTGTCATTTGTCAGGACATCATCCAATGATTGCTTATAGTCATGCTGTTGAGGTTGTGTATACTACCAGACCGCAAATTATTGACAGATATTAACGGTATCACCCACAGCATAGTGTCAACCCATGTCATACATGCATGTCTACCCATGTTAGTACATAACTGTACTAGAATGCATACTGGCCATTGAAAGATACTATGAGATGTTAACAATGTGTACAACAGGGTATGCCACATGTCCCATGTGTCCACTATGCACGTACATGCAGACAGTATGCACCCATCATGTTCACAGATGTACACTTGCTAATCTGTAATGCACACATCACACACATACTGTCCACTCACTAACACATGCTGGCAACACATTACACTTCATTCAAGTGGCACATGGGTGGACAATACATACTCAGACCTAACAGTGGTGTAAACAATGCTACATTGACAATCAGAGCTTTGATGCATAATGTCTGCTCAGATATACCTACAAGGATGTCATTACACTTTCCTGTTGACAACTTGCTAATATTGCTACACTGCTATAGTTTCACCCTGTGCATCAGCACCATGTTAGCCTGTTCCTCCGTCAATGTTACAGATGATAGGAGGCAACACAGGTGTCATCATATGCAAAGGGCGTTTTGTTGTTTGCCAGAGCATGACATTGACCCATCCAATCGACATGTCTGTGTGTGCGTGTGTGTGTGTGTGTGTGTGTGTGTGTGTGTGTGTGTGTGTGTGTGTGTGTGTGTGTGTGTGTGAGGGACAACAGTACAGCATGGGACAATGTTGATGTAATGTGTGTGTGTATGTGTGAGCCCTAGTTGTTTGGTTAATGTGTGTGTGTGTCTGCATGCACACAGCTCCACCATGTGGCTGCCATATACGGTAGTTTGTGGGACAGCCGCAGACTGTATCTGCTAGGCTGTACAGATCACTGTCTCCGGCCACGGACACAGTACCTGTGCCTGGCAGGGGTGCTATGGACAGTATTGGGTACCAACCCTGACTGGGTACTGCCATCAGAGGCAGAGGTATGATGACTGGACCCATGTCCCTGCTGGGACTGGCCAGAGCCATGTGCACATGGTGTACTGGGATGGTCAATGGACAGACCAGCCGGGGCTGGTACTGCAACTACGGGAGCGGCTGTGAACCGTGGGACATCTGCAACCACTGCCAGCTGTTGCTGTTGCTGGCATGCATCCGCATCAATGTCGCAACCGTCCCGCATGGTCCTGGCTCATGGAAGACATATTTTGGAGGGCATCTAATGTCTCCCGCCAATGTCTATCAATGACCTCGGTGTAAGTCCGGATGGCACCGGCAAGGTCACGGATGCTGTCACTGATAGCGGTGTAATGTGCCCTCTGCACCCTAAGTCCCTGCCTGGTGTATCGTTCCATACGTGCCTGAGCCTGCATTACAGCCCGGAACATACTGGATGTCATAAGACCTGTGACAGCATGCCTGCCAGGGGCAATACGACCAGCGGTGCTCCCCTGAGAACCCCTGGTCCTCAGCCTATGTGATACCATTCCAGGAATACGGCTATGGCTGCTGTGAGGGGTTGCAAGTGCCATGGGTACCACACTCTCCTGGTCAATGCCAACTGTCTGCTGTCCCTCACCTATGGCCATTGGTGGTGAGGGATGTATTGACAGTATGAGTGTGCGCATAGATGGGGTTGAACACTGTGTACTGTTGACTGGCGGACCAACGACAGACCCTGTCAAACTTTCCTGTGCCAAAATACATGTCTCATCATCACTACTATTCATGGCAGTGGCTTCAGGTTCCCTGCTGCTTTTGGCCACCCCTAACTCAGCAACTGCGAGAGGAAGACAGGAAACACACTTTACGGTCTGCACATGAACACATGCACACATGCACACATGAACACATGAATACATGCACACATAAACACATGCACACATGCACACATGCATACATGAACACATGAGCACATGCACACTGAACACATGCACACATGCACACATGAACACATGCACACATGAACACAAGAACACTAATACACTCTTCACTACAGCACATACACACACACACCAGCAATCCAACACATAGTCTATAGTGGGTGAAGGTGGGTGTCAGTATCACAAGGTAAACAGTCACCACACACGTGTCAGCATGCAGAATATGTGTTGCACAAGACCATGCAGTGCAAGTGTAGACGCCCCTATTTAATGGCAGTATACATGGCTTTGATGCAACTGTGTAGTTGTTCAGTGATTGGCTACACCCTGGAACACAATGTGTACATGGACACAACATTGCTGTGTAGGTATTATCAGCTCTGCAATGCCCTGTGCACCATCAATCACAAGTATACATGCCATGGCTGCATGTGTTATCTGTGTGACACATAGATATCCAAGTCTGAGTACAGTGTCTCTGTCCATAGCAGATAATAGTGGGCACGGGTGTAGCACATGCATGCTATGTACACACACAGGATGAGTGGTGCATGTTGATGTGTAGGAATCCCAATGCTCGACATGGCCAGTGTACAGTGGTTATGGTGAGTGTGGGACATATTGCAGATATGTTGGTGCCAGACATGGCATGGCATGCTACATGACTGCAACATTAAACACCACACATACCCAATGTGTGTCAAGTGACCTATACACCCACTAGCATTCCGGGACATATATGTGACACTTTGTTTGGATGGCGACTGCTGTGCATATTGTGTATACTGGCATATGTAAGCACACACACAACATGCTATGCATATTGTGTATAGGTGCATATGTTTGCACACACACAACATTGAGGTGCAAAGCAATGACTGCTATGAGTAGTACTGTGGTCACTGTAACCGGATGGGGTGTAGTACCCTGTGCCATCATCAACATGCATCTTGTGGTCACTCACAGCTACTAATGTGTGCAAGACCACCACTTAGCATGCTGTACCTGAACTGCAGTGCCATGGCTACGTTCACAATTACACAGCCACCTTGTACATGGGTGTGTGAGGTGCCCAATAGGGAGCATTGCCTAACATGACTGTATGTGTTGCAGAGTGTTGCACAGCCCCATGATAGGCCTCTACCCCTGAGGTACATCATGTGTGTGTGCATTACATGTGGGATACTGAAGTGTGACCTTACAGCGGGTGTGTGGTAATGCCAAATGGAGCATGTTTTCATGTACTGCGTATGATAAACGTGTTCTGTTGTGTAGCAACTATGCATATCCAATGTGCAGTACAGTGTTGCCACAATTGTGTCTGCTGCATTGTGCATTGTGTGTGATTGAGGCAGCTACTGACTTTACTGAGATGATTGATGTCTCACAGCAAACATGCACAGCATGCATTATGCATAGGTGTGTTATGTGTACATGGCCTACACCTCACCTATGACATGCACATTTCATTACCAATATTAAAGTGTTAACACACTCACCAGCATGTATTGTCTGCACTGCTGTCACACCAGTGGGACCTACAAGAATATGACACAGTTTGTCAGTGGCCACAACTGTGGCATTGCTACTGTGAGTGTGCTAAACTACAGTGGAACAACAGTCAACAGTCACAGGTATACAGATACTATTCCAAATATCAGTATTGCACATGATAGGCAGCACAACTGCTAAGCACACAGTACACATCTCACATATGCATATTCTAATAATACAGGTAATGGTAGTCTACAGCTAGGGCATATTACCTGCACGCTACATGTCATCCTGCTGGGTGGCTCTGGCCTCCATGATGACACATGTGTGATGCTGTTGCTGCTGTAGGCCAGGAGCCACTACGCTTAAGAGCAGCTCCTCCACTCTGGTGAGGGGGATGTATGGCCACCCCACCACCTGTGGCAAGCTGTTACCTATGGATATCAGACGCATGCCGGCAGACATGTCTAATTAAATCACTGCAGTGATGGCGTACCTGCGCATATGTCCGGTTATGCATGCCTATGTCATTTACCCGGCAAACAAGATCTTGCCACAGTGCAGTACGCTCATGTTGGTGCTGGCTGGCCCTGGAAAAATGCAGGTTATAGTGTTGCACCAGGCTGTTCTGTATTTCCTGCTCCTCCGCAGCTGTATACGACGGATTGTGTTGATGAGCCATAATCCTGGAAGACAATTAAACGATATGTGTGAGCAAGTCATGTGGCACACTTAACATTATGAAGTACAGATATCACTTAACTGCCATATATAGCATCTATCTGTCTAGCAGAGGATACACACGTTCAATACCACATATCAGTGCTCAGCCCACAACTGGCTGACAGTGCCTGCCACACTCTATATAACAAACCAGTATACACCAGTAGTCGGCACATTGTTTGGGATACAATGCACAACCTCACCCCGGGGTTATATATCAAGCTAATGCATGAAGAAATATGTCATCCAATGCAATGAATGTAATGTACATTTACAGTATTACCAGTAAACCACCCTAGTCTTTGATGCCATACCCCTACCTAACATATGTGCACGGTTGTTAATATAGCTGGCATACTGCTGTAACAGAGTATACATGTTGCTAGGTACACACACATACCCTGTAACACACATGTGATTACGGGCATGGTACAGGCATCATTACACACACATCAGACATACATACAACACACAAATGTATGCCGACACAGATGACCATTACCTGTGTACCTTATAGTACTGTGTGCCCCTACTTACCGATACCTATGCCTGAGGTATGTAATCTGTGCAGACTACAGGAAACAAACAAGACAGTGTTACCAGGGAATGTGAACATACACCATACTGTGCTGTTTAGGCCTACAGCTTCAGGTAGTACAACAGTTCATAAGTGAGCTGGATTCACCAGCAGTACCACTTACTGAGCATACATGTATTGCTTCAGCCTACAATGGGACACCACAGTAGTACACAAGGAACTACGTCACAACATATGCCATCCTACTATGTCTGCATCCCAATAACTGACACATCTTTCTCTGGCCTCACACCTAGGACACAAACTACCATGACAGACACAACCTCACACTAAGCTATCACACCTTTACAAACCTTGCACACAGTCACTGTCACACTCATTCCACCTCACATAGCAGGTATTGCACTGAGTACATGTGTGTGTGCATTGTGTCATAGGTAGGTAATACGCTATTGGCCCTAGGGCCTAGATCAGCCTAGCAATAAGCTACCCTGCCCTTTGACACACATGTAATGTGATTTCACTTGCTCCTGTCAACCGGATACACAGAGGTGACTCCCAGGGCATATTACATATCTCCAAAACAATCATCAGGGGTATGTATGACATCTACTAATGAGGAGCCTTGTTTGTTAATGCTGGGTGGTTTAGTCCAGAGTATGGCATATTTGTGGATAGGAACCTGTACCTCCAGCATATGCTGTTTAGTGAGGTGACAAGGATTAGGGCCCTAGGTCATGTAGCCCGGAGGGATTGTGAGGTGTTGTCATGGTGGTTGGCCGACTGCTATGGGTGTGACATACCTCTGTATGTCCGGCAGTGGTAACCTCTGGGTGGGCGGTATGCAACGCACTCTAGCTGTGGTTTTGTGAGTCAGTCTGCATAGGCCATGTGTTTGAGGGCAGTATTACTCTTTGTTAGGTATGTCTGTGGCCTTTCCACTTGCTGTAGTTGTCATGTGAGGTACATACCACATAGGGCATTGTGATGAGTAGAGGGGAACACCGACCTATATTTCCCTAGATGACACACCTTTTGTGATGACACGTACCATGTAGACAGATTACAAGACTACTGTGGCACTATGATTATCAAAGGGGAGCCTACTGTCCACCTGTGTCCCATGTTCCCTTCTGACACCTTCAGTGTTAGGCAGGCTACCACCTATGTGGTAGTTACTGCGTAAGGTATTTTGGAATGGGGTATGGCACTGCAGTATCAACACTGGTGTTCAGTCCATGCCTTGGACAGCAGGCACCTGTTGCAGTACATATGACCCTGTGTCTCCCTCTCTCTCTCTCTCTCTCTATATATATATATATATATATATATATATATATATACATACATATATACATATCTATACATATCTATCCATATCTATACATATCCATACATATCCATACATATCTAGATATATCTATATATATATATATATATATATATCTATATATCCATATATATCCATATATATCTATATATATCCATGTATATATCGATATATATCTATATTTATCCATATATATCCACATATCTCTATATATATCCATATATATACCTATATATATCTAAATATATCTATATCTATCTATATATGTATATATGTATATATCTATATATAGATCTATATATCTATAATTCTATATATCTATAACTCTATATATCTATATATATGTATATATGTATATATGTATATATATATATATATATATATATATATATATATATATATATATATATATATATATATATATATATATATATATATATTTATACACACACACACACACACACACATATATATATATATATATATATATATATATATGTATATATATATATATATATATATATATATATATATATATACATATACATCTAAACATCCATTGCTGTACATATAGCTGCACATATAGGCACATATACTGCCCACCTTTCATGGTGGGGATGTCAATTATGCAACATTGTGAGACATATGGTTATGTAATACTATTGCACAATGTTGTGCAGAATGCATTCTGCTGTCCTCAGGCTGTATAGCTGTAGCAGGCCTCACTGCCTGTAGCTCAGTCCCACAGCATTTAATCAACACATGACATATACCGGCACTGCTTGCTGTCTGCAATGCCACACACTACCACCTACATACATATGTGCACATAGCAGCCTTCAACAACATACATATGTCTAGCCTTCACTAACAGTTGCCGTATGTCCCTTGCCCTATGCAAATGTGCATGTACATATAGATACGGACTGCTGCCACTTATGGATGATTCACAGTATGTAGAGTACCCTTCAGACACATCATTCGAATGTCAGCAAATACATATCTGTTACATACCTTACCTTTGTATTCCCCACCTCCATCTGTTGTAGGTGTTGATTTTTTTTTTTTTTTGGTTTTGGTTTCCTCTATGTGTTGGTCTTTCTTTTCAGTGTCTGTCTCCTACTGCCTGTTTGTATCCATCTGTCTGTCTGTCTGTCTCTGTCTGTCTCTCTTGCTTGCGCTCTCTCTCTCTCTCCCACTTGTTGCAATGATCTTATTGCATGTGTGGACAGCAGATACAGGCTGCTTTTCTAGGTATCTGCACATGTGCATGTGATGGCCTCTGCACCAATTGGTGCCCACCATTTAGTAATTGCATGCAGCCTGCTGTGTGGTATTTGCAGTTCTCACTGTGATTTCAGGACACTGCTATAAAATGATAGGTTAGGTAGGTGTAGCCCTTTCAGTTTTGCAAGGTGGGGACCATGCGTGTTTGCTGTGGACACTGTTGTCTCAGTCAGAAGGTTGGTATATGTCTCATATCTGAAGCTGGGTTGTAGCCACTGAAATGCATGTTGTACTGAAACCAGTACACTCTTCTCAGTGTGTAGGTTTACTCACACCTCCTAATGCTAACATTGGATACATGGGAGTATATACTTTCTTTTCGAATTAAAGAATTAACTGGCATACAACAGTAGTTATTGCAATGTATTCCTATGGCTTTCCTATTTTCCCTTTACATTCACTCATTGTAATGCATGTTATATTTCTTTCAGCACCAAGTTATTGTATATCTGCTGTGGCTTAGTGGTACGTCATGCAGACTGGTGCATCCAAAGTGTGGGGTTTGAGACTGACAAGGGTATTTTATTTTGCTGCTGAGCAGTACAAGGGCCCTGTCATACAGAGTGACTAAGGCACTTTTAAGCAGTTGTAAGCAGGTTTGTGTGGGTTTGCGTAACACTTAGCGATGCTAAGCTAAGCTTAGCTTAGCTTATTTTATTTTAGCAATACTAAGTTAAGCTTGGCTTAGCTTATCATATATTTGCAATGCTAAGCTATGTGCACACATGCACACACTGGTGCAAACCCACTTACTACTGTTTACAAGTGCTCACTCCCGCTAACCCCTGCTCTCATTTCTTTGACAGAAAACTAAATGGGGAGATAGGAATGTGGTGATAAAGGGTGCACAAAGAGGGGAAGACAGTAGGGAAACCAGCTCGGGATGTACAGGATGGGTGTGGAGAAGGTCCATAGCTGCCCATTTCTTTACCAGCAACAGCTTTGCATATGCAATACATTAGGAGGGATATTTGAAACCTTCCACCCCTGAGAGAGAGGTGAGGACAACTAAGTATGCTGTACTACCAATTATGAATATCAGGCACATGCACTGTTTGTGAACTGCTATACTGTCATTAGTACGTTACTCGCTTCTGAACAGTTTGTGGTTTGTTTGAGTTGACATTAGCACGGTCTGCTCAGGACAACTGGACATATTTTACTACTGGGTATGCCTACCTACACCCTTGGTTGTGCCTGACTACATGGGTATATAGTACCTTTGGGTAGGGGTGCAGAACTGCAGAGTGCATTATTTATTATCGTGTGATGTTTATCTTGCTAAACATGCAGAGCTGCTGTGTACCTGTAAGTCTATAAAGGCTAGTAATCTGTCTGAGTAGCTCCCACCTGTGGACATATCCAGATGGTAGACAGAGGTTAGCCTAGTATTCATTGACTGTGCACCACACCAGTCTTTTCAGCACCTGAACAATGGCATTGTCACAGGTGGTTGCTAGCAGTACATGGCTACATCCTTTGATATTTCTGTGTTGTACTTCTACATAAGGGCATGCTTGTGGAATTCATTCTACAGCTATTTGTAGAGTGTGTAACAGCAGACAGGCTGATATGCCTGTGTGTTTCTGACTCTTCCAGGCCTCAGATACACTCAGGTATATATTTGAACAGCCTCAGGGAAAGGTACATATCAGTGGGATACACCTGTGATATATTTCAGATATTTTGCAGTTGCGACTTTGGGGGATTCTGAGCATATGTATTACTACACCTTTTCTGACGTGCAAGCAGTGTCTACTCTCACTTATTGACATTTATCATTAAGTGGGATTCCCCACCTTTCTGCCTACTGTTACTACATTTCACAGGGAGTCTGAGGGGCACAGCTAACATTTGTTTGCAAATCAGGGACATCCCTGTAAACCAGTCACAGTTGGGAGGTCTAGCCTCTGACCTATTCAAATATTCCAGTGTTTATCCTGCTTTGATACTGTGTGGGGTTTGTAAGGTGCTACTGTAGCATTATTCCCTACTAGCATGGCTGGTTCTCTTTTCACAGTTATGTCATGCAATTCCACAACACTTGCTGGTTAAGGGCCACAGAACATGATTTGTGTTATGCCATTCCTATTCTCCCTTTACATTCACTCATTGTAATGCATGATGTATTTCTTTCAGCACCAAGTTATTGTATATCTGCTGTGGTGTAGTGGTACTTCATGCAGACTGGTAAGCCCAAGGTCTGGGGTTCGAGACTGACAGGTGTATTTTATTTTGCTGCTGAGCAATACAAGGGCCCTGTCATACAGAGTGACTAAGGCACTTTTAAGCAGTTGTAAGTGGGTTTGTGCTGGTTTGCGTGATGCTTAGCAATGCTTAGCTAAGCGTATACAAGCTCACACTTGTGCACCCCTGTTAACTACTGCTTAAAAGTGCTTAATCCCACTAACCCCTGCGCTAATTTCTTTGAAAGAAAAGAAAATGGGGAGATAGGAAAGTGGTGAAAAAGGGGGCACAAAGAAGGAAAGACAGTAGGGAAACCAGCTGGGATGTGCAGGAAGGGTGTAGGGAAGGCCCATAGCTGCCCATTTCTTTAACAGCAACAGCTGTGCATATGTTCATTATTTGTTGTGAAATTTGCAAACTTCCACCCCTGAGAGAGGGGTGAGGACAACAGAGTATGTTGTACTGCCAATTATAATTATCAGTTTTCATGTCCGGCGGACATGTGTGCGAAATGGGCAGCTATGTATGGGGCGTAATTTTTTTGTGGGAACAGATTGCCCTTTTTTTCAGGTGAAAGTAGAATGTGAGGTAGGGGATGTAGGTATATTTGGGAAGGTAGGTTGGGGAGGTAAACAGACAAGACAAACAAGACGCATACAGGGGTGGAATTTGACACATGGGGTGGGTGAACACAACTGACGGGGAAGGTTGTTTGGAAATCACAAGCCCATGAGACCACAGATGGTAACAGTGGAACTGAGATCCCCACCCATGGGCAGTCACCACTGCACCTTCTCAGCCCTGAGGGTGGCTGTGCTGGGAGCTGAGTAGGACAGGCAGGCTCACCCGAGAGATGCACCACTCTCGCCTCAAGCTGGCGTAGGGGATCAGCGACTGAACAATGGATCTCCCTACACACCACAGCCCGGACCCTTCAAAGGGTGACAGGTGGCCCTTCTCCGCCTACGCTTGCACGGGGGGGATGAGCCCCATCCCCTGCAATGCTTCCACCCAAAGGTGGCACAGGACCAACGGAGGAGGGGAGCCTGGGCTGGGCACCGGAACTGCTGGTGCCAGGTGCACTCGCGAACTGAGGAGGGACAGGTAGGTCTGTTGGGACCGGCCTTACCATACGTTCTGTGATTAGGTGTGTTTAATTACAACATAAACAACAGCATTCCAGATTAGTTGTAACAGCATGCAGTAATATTCCCATTAACCCAACACACCAAGGTTCCAACAGTTGAACAGCAAGCATAACACAGGCATATATTGAACGACAGTGGATATTCCAACAGCATGCAGGGATGTTTGGTAGCAACAGGCACCATGAACGTGATGTTTGAACAGGGCACATGCATCAACATGAATGCAAATATTTATAAAACAATAGGACATATGTCCCAACAAATATTTAAGATTACACATACCCATTCAGGTGTGGAATTGCATGGTTTATGCACAAACAGTAGGGTGTAGAAAAAACCTCAGTTAACATCTTATAATCACTTTTACTCTACACTACATTCCTAGTGACTGCAAGTGTATATTCCCTACATGTATTATTCCACTTGCCACCATGCATTAGGTTGTGTAATGGGTTTGGCTAGTTCAATATATACTTGACCTATATCTGACATACTAACTGTCCAAGATGCATATGTTACTGCTACATATGTCATGGTTGCATTTATATTTCTTTATCTACATATCTGGATGTTTTCACATGACATTTTCACTTCAATTTGTACATAACCCTGCATTTATTGAAGCACACTCACATTTCTGGGGAACATATTAGCATGCTACTTGTGTGCCAGATTTACTTATACATGCCAGCCAGTAACTGACTGTTGAGGACTGTATATATGCTTCACAGCTACTAGCACTTCCATCACCCACTGTAGATGGGACTGCAGAACTTTGGGTTGCCAGCACTTTCTAACACAGTACAATTTGTATAATGCAAGGGTACAACATTTCAAACTAAGTGACACACACACACATTCCGGGTTTTAAACCTTTATTACTGACATTACACACTTTTCCACAGGCTCACTCCTTTATTTGTTATAACAGTGCATATGGCAGACATATTCAAGACATATTATACCTTTATTAATGGGTTAGAGCACACTTTTGCAGGCTCAGTCACATATATTATATGACAGTACCTGCAGTGATTTTATTCCAGATATATGTTACCTTTCTTAATGGGTTACTGCGCTCTTTTTTCTGGCACTATGACTATTTCATAAGACAGTAAATGCAGATGACTTATTCAGGTCATTTTATGGCTGTATTATTGTACTACAACACTTTATTTCATGCTCTCTCCCCTATTTTATATAACAAAACATGCAGAATTTTCACTAACCTGCCTTGTGGCGCAGCCTTTGCAGCCTATCAGCATAGGCTTGCTGATTCGCAGCATGGTCACCTGCAGCTGTGAAGTAAATGAAGGGATATTGAGACATACCTATCCATTATACAGAATCAGTTATCAATTCTTACATACTGCATTCTATGGCTACTTAGTCATGGGGCGTCCTGCATCCCACGGGCCTCCTGTATCCATTGGTTCAGGCAGTCCTCCTTCCATCTCTTCAGGTCTGCATGGTGGTGACGGACCTGCTCACCGGTGCGAGGAATGCCTGTGGCACTGGTGAGGTCATGAGCTAACCGGTTCCAAGCCTCAGCCTTGTACACCGTCCCTTGGAACTGGCCCTGCAGGAGTCTGGACTCATGACGGTGGACAAGGAGCCAAACCATGTATTTTGACTCCTTGATGCCCCAATGCTGCGCTCGGAAGCGTGAACCCTCTCCTGCACCTGCCATTCTGACTGCAAATGTGAGCTACAATCAATTATGGCAAGTATTCCTGCCTATGGGGCTTAAATATGCAGCATTTCCCGCACTTTTTTGTGATTGGCCATTTTTGACAATTCTGGGCTGACTGCAGACATGCTTAGTAATGGTTAATCTACCATTTCTGAGTATATGTATGCTAATAGTAGCTGTTTCTTCTAAGCTGTCTTGGCTTAGTGGTTCTGTACTTTGATTATGATGCACAGGGTCCTGGGTTCGAACCTTGTCATTCTTTCATTTTAATACTGTCTAGACAGGCTAGGAGGTGTGGCTGCATTTAAGCAACTTAGCTCTACGTTGCTCCCCGGTGCCCTACTTTGCCCTGGTTGGCGCGGCACGCACGTCCTCACAAACACATTGCACTGGGTAAAGCGCATTTAAACTTTGGCCAACTCTATTGCACTGGGTAAAGTGCTATTAAGCTATGGGCACCTGTATGGCGCTGGGTAAAGCACTTTTAAACTTTGGGCACCTCTGTTTATCTGGGTAAAGCGCTGCTTAATGGCAGGATATTATATATCTGGATTCTTTAAAAATATATATTTTGTTCACTGATACATTGGCCATTTCACTGCTTTTACTAATATTTTAATCATATATGTCTGGTATTATTTCATATACTGATTTACAACATAAATACAAAGGGGAGTGGTGGGACTCGAACCGTGAATGCTTCCTCTTTATGCATACGCTCTACCATTACACTATTGCAATTTGGTGTGATTTGCATAAACATTCTTTCTTATGCTCGTCCATGCCAGAATTGCTAACTACAGCTAAGCAATGGGCACACCCGCACACTCACGCGCAAATATGGGCAGCTATATCGTGGATTTAAAAAAATAATAATAATTATTTACTTTATATAAGTGTGATGGGGGGTTACAATGTCAGGGAGTGTGGTGTTGGGTGCAAGTACATTTGAGCGAACTCGCTCTTGTGTGTTGACATTATGCTTTTTAAAACCTTGCAGGGGCGTGCACATTTAGACTGCTCGGCAGTCGGACCCGCCCCCTGCTTTCCTACTCAGTCCGTGTAAGAGTTACGGTTGAGTCAGCGTGCCCTCATGAATATTCATGGCACGCTGATGTCATACAGTTCAACTGCAGTCTCCGACTAAGACATATTAAGTCTTACAAGGAGGTTTCGTGAATCCGGGGGTTAGTGTTTCTATATATTTTTGATTCAAATGTTTTAATTCTGCAGATGTATCTTTATCACATATCTTTAAATTTAACTTTAAGCTATCAATTTTTATTTGAAGCATCTTTAATTGATTATCCCATTCATTTTTCTTTGTTAAATACCAATTTTTTACTCTGCAATAAATATAGACCTTTAGAGTGTCCCATAAAATAACATCAGATACTTCACCATTGTTATTAGCATCCATTAAAGTTTTTAGTTAATTCAAAAAAACATTCTTTGAATCCTTTAATTTCACCTATATATGGTATTCTTTGCCAATGTATTAATTTGTTAGATTTTAATCTAAGTATAAAGATAATGGCATTGTAGTCAGACAAATGGCAAGATAATATTAATACTTCTTCTACTCTGAAATATAGTGCATTAGATGCAAATACTTTATCAATACTTGTTTGAATACCAAATCTATATGAATAATGAGTATAATTTAGGAAATTATCCAATTTTAACTCTTGGATATTTCTGAGGTTCATCATATTTGTAAAATTAATTAATTGTTTAGCAGTAGCAGTCATTTTAGGCATCTTGTCTTTTGTGGCATTATTTTCTGATAGTATACAATTGAAGTCACCAGCCATTAAAATTTCACCCTTTGCATGTTGAGCCATAATGTCAAAATATTTCCTTGCTACTTTAGTACCCATTCCAGGAATCCAATAGATGTAAACAAAAGTATACAATTTCTTATCTATTTCAATCACAACTAATCCCATCATACCATTTTTATCAGTATAAAAGTCAACCACCTTAGGTACAGCTAACGACTTCTTCAAAAGTATTATAGTACCTCTCATTTTAATATTGTAATGTGACTCTACCAATATTAAGTATTGATTACATGTCAATCTTTTTATGTCTTTCTTTATTAAATGTGTTTCCTGCAAAAAATATATTAACTTTATTTATTTAAGCTACTTAAATAAACTTCCTCTCTTCATTGGATTATTCAAACTAATGATACATAGTGATATAAATTTATATATTTTAAATTTTAAAGAGTCCAGCAAATCCCCTCCTAACATCTTTAACACTTCTCTATTGATTCGTCTGCATCTATCACTGAAAAAATATCTTCAATATTCAGCATTCTTTAGAAAAATCTTTCTCTAATAATAAACTGTAATAATCTATATAGATTTAGGTTTTAGTTTACAATTAGCTTATATTTATTTTAAAATCATGTTGAGCAAGTCTAACTTATCATAGTAAGTGATAATTTCCTTAAGTTTCAAATATCATAAAAAATCAAAAAATCCAGAAAAAACAAAAGGCCAGCACAACAAAGTCAGCATTCTTCATTCTTTAATTGATGTAATTTTATTCTAGTAGATACCATCAAATGGCCACAAACAGACTGGTTTCAGCTAACAAGCCTTCTTCAGTGTATAATATCAAGCTAACTCCACTTACCATTTATATACTCAGTATACCTTTCCTATTGGTGAATTACAAATGTCCATTAAGTCCCGGTGAAAAAATAGCACCCAACAAAATAATCCACATTTTCCTCCTTTTTATCTAAAATATAATGCTAACCTGTTTTATCCTTATCCTTAAACATTAATATATCAATAATAGTGAACCTGAAATGAGCTGTAAAATGTTATATAGTATGTTTATATAAGGCACTGGAAAGATATGCACACCTAACATCACTTAAATGTTCAGAAATATGTAGCTTCATGGGCCGAGAAGTTTGCTCTACATAAAATGCCTGACAATTACAGACAACCAAATAAATCACCCAGTCAGAAGTGCAATCTCCATAAATTTTTATATCAAAAACACATGGGGTATTTTTGAACTAAATTCCTGTGTATTATTCACAAATATGCAAAAACTACATTGGTTGCAGGGCTGACATCCCTCTAACCTCTCACCCTAAGTGTGACTTGATGCGACCTCAACCTATCATGTGATGGCTGCTTATATTGATTTAACCAACCTTCAATAGTTCTACCCCTCCCATATGAAAACAAACACATATGCAGAAGTATATCTCTCAAGCAATCTTCTGAAGTCAAAATACCCCAATGTTTACTGATTGAATTAATCAAGACTGAGATCTTACTACCATAATTGGTAACCAACCTTAGCTGATTATTGGAACTAGACATATTATTCTGATATTGTAACAACCTATCCCTATCTAGATTTTGGGCATAATTACTCAATTCCATGACTTGTTGCCAATGATATTCCCTATATAAAAATCTATTGATCATCTGATTATGCGTAGAAAAAAACTGCATCCAATAAACATATTCATCGTATTCTCATAAAGTGAGATTTAGGTATGTTCCAAATGATGTGTTTAGGATGACAACTATGTGAATGCAACAAGGTATTAACCTCAGGATGTTTCCTGTGTACCTCATTCAACAAAGTTTCATCCTCTTGTACACTAATATTAACATTCAAAAAAACTATTTGTGTAGAACTGTAACTAGCCATGAAGTGAAGACCCCATTTGTTATTATGATATGAAACAAACTCATTAAGATAATTGACCCCTGACTGTCACACCAACCAACAGTCATCAAGGTATTGGTACCAAATATCCATAGATTCTAAGTAGAGATTATGCATGGGATCATATATAAGCTGTTCCTCCACATAACCCATAAACAAATCTGCATAAATGGGGGCAAATGATGCTCCCATTGATGTACCCATCAGTTGTAGATAACATTCCTGTTGTAAATAGAACACATTTGTAGTTAATATATGTTCAGTCAAACAAACTAATAATGTGTTGAAGCCCGGATTGTATAAAGGTATGTTAACAAATGTATACAATTTCTTATCTATTTCAAGCACAAATAACCCCATCATAACATTTTATCAGTATAAAAGTCAACCACCTTAGGTACAGCTAAAGACGTCTTCCAAAGTATTATGGTAGTTCTCATTTTAATATAGTAATGCAAATCTACCAGTATTGAGTATCGATTACATATCAATCTTTTTATGTCTTTCTTTATTAAATGTGCTTCCTGTAAAAAATATCAACTTTATTTATTTAAGGTACTTAAATAAACTTCCTCTCTTCATTGGATTATTCAAACCATTGATACTTAGTGATATAAATTTATATATTTTAATTTTTAATTTTTAAAGAGTCCAGCAAATTTAACTAGTAGTTCTTGTATATTTGGCAGTACTTAAGTTTAATTTATTTTATTATGGACAAAAGGTTAGAACTATTCAACAACAATATGAAAGAATATTTACAACACCTACCATGGAATGTATCATTCCTGATTTGATGATATAGTCATTCAAATCCCTTCGTAACATCTAATCATTCTTCTTCTACTTCTGAAGAAATATCTTCAATATTCTGTATTCTTTGGAAACATTTTTCTTTAATAATAAACTGTATTAATCTATTTAGATTTAGATTTTAGTTTATAATTAGCTTATATTTATTTTAAAATCATGTTGAGCAACTCTAACTTATCATAGTAAGTGATAATTTCCTTAAGTTTCAAATATAGTAAAAAAATAAATAAATGCAATAGTTCTTTAAAGCTAAAAAGCTATGCATTCCTCTTTAGCAATTACTATTACAATTCTGTAGCTATGCATTAGGCTTTAACTATTACAATTACAATTCATTTTGAAATAGAAATTTACTCACTTAGTAAATAGCTCTCACACAGGACTTCTGCATGTTTTACCATGCTAAGTTCATATTTTATTCAAGGTTTTACTTAAACATTACTAATGCCTAATTCTGTCTCTTTTCCCTTTTTAAACAGATGATACGCTAAAACTCATTAGGAGTAAAACATTAAAAGAAAGTGACAAAAATGTGTGCTACACAATTTTAATAAAAGCAGAATGAAAAAAGATAAGTGAAATAATCAATTACAGATTTAGATGACTACAGCTACAGGACGTCTTATTCCTAAAATAATCAGATAGTTGTATATCATCAATCCTGAAACAGAACATGGAGTTGCAATGTACAACTTAAATTGCTTTATTTTAATATTAACTATTAGCTCTTTCTGTGTATTAAAATAAAACTTAAATCTGGAATATTGATTTTCCTCCTTTCCTCATATTTCTTTGCCCTTCCTTGGGTGCTATACTAATACATGGTTACAAAAATAAAAATGAAAAATTCCTTTAAGTAAAAACCTCACATCCTACTGAACTGTAACTCATTCAGTATCTAAAGGCTTTGTATTTGACCCAGCACACATTGCTATGCAATGCATATTATCTCAACTCATCACATAATTTGGCCTTTGCATTATGATAGTTACTAAAAGACCAGACTATATATCAATACTCTAAGCTAGAGTAAAAAAAACTAATTTTAACAAGGGATAGCAGTTCTCTCAAACATAAGAATTGTCTTTATTAATATAATCCATACCTCAACTATCCAAATCTTCAGAGAATGTCTATCCTTTACCTCATACTCTTGTTCTGATCCCTACAAAACCAATGATCTTCTCAGCAATTTGCTGAGGATTAAATTCAGTAAATAATGGCATGCACTAGTTTCCCACTCAGTATCTTTCATGAAATATATGCCAAAACAAGTCCTATTATTGTAGCATCTTTCAAAATCTATAAACCCAACATTCAAATTCAGTTCTTATTTTAAACCCTTGCTCCCCCATCATTCCAGGTTTGTCTAGATTTCTTAATCTAAAAAGTCGAGCGGTATGGTATAATTTACTCCTAAGTCACTGCAATGCAATTCGGTAAGATAAATCATACAAAGTTATTTGTTCAGCTTGCAGACTATCATTTTATATCATTTGAGAGATCAGTAGTAGCATTCTAATTTAAAAACTAGAATTTTACTATAATTCACAACACTAGTGTAAGGTATAATCTCAAACATTTGCATCAGCTACTAAACTAGTTACATTCAATGACAATTTTAATATTCTAATGATGTGTCTTTAAATATTTCAAAAAGCCTGAATTAAGAACTTTATTTTTGGCAGTTTTATTTTAACAATCACTTTTACTGTAAAAAAAGAAAATGTTGCAGACCAGCTCATCAGAACCTTAGAAGAATTGTACATTTATGTCTAGTCCTTAAATTTTCTTAGAAAATCATGTTATCATGTTATCTTGTATTTTATTCATTCACAGATTTCCTCCCATTGCAGCATTCCATCCTGAAACTTTGGGGTTCAAAGGTTGTTTACAGCTCTTTGACAGTTCTGATAGTTCGCAGCACCATAGATCTTTCTTATTGGATATATGCTGAATGCGAGCTCATTCCAATTTTCAAAACCAGGTGAGATTTAGAGACTAAGGCAGGAAATAATTTTTAAGTTTATCAAAAGCTTCACCCCCACTTGTGATCTACTAAAATTGAGCCAAAATTCAAAAACAAGGAAAAAATGATCAATGGCAAAAACAGAGTGCCATATCTGTTAACATACTTGGGCAGTTACTAAGACAATTAACTTAACTCCAAAACCCTTAGCGACCAGCATTTCATTAAATTAATTGCTAAGTTTAAAATACAATATGCATCTAAAGTTGTTTAGCAGCATTTATAGAACTCAAAGTAAGCAATATATATATATATATATATATATATATATATATATATATATATATACACACACACACACACACACACACACACACACACACACACACACACACACACACACACACACACACACACACACACACACACACACACACACACACACACACACACACACACACACACACACACACACACACACACACACACACACACACATATATTTTGAAATAGGTTTCACATGGATGATAAGATTTTGATTATGCTGTCATTATGGTAAACTGAAGACATTTAAAACATAAAAATCTAAATAAATATCTACTGTCTGGCTTTTATCAATATGCTGCAAACCAAATAATAGAAGCAACTAATCATTGTCTGCACCTATATTTTAGTAAGAGTTAATATCATCCTGCAAACAAATATTACTTTGTTAATTATTGAGTTGATATATAAACTATTATTTCCCAAATTAAGAAGTTAAAAGGCTTACCTTTAGCAAACGTGAAGCCCTTCTAAGTCCTGAAGAAAAACTTTTACAATGTAATACATGTTACCAAAGGCAAGATATACAGTCCAAAGTTAAAATAAATGTAAGGGCTTTGTTACTTACCTTTGAATTTTTTGCTATTACTTTCTTTAAAGTCCATCCATTTTTGACTGCATGTGTCTTTAAACTCATTGATGACCAGTCTATGTCTTCTTGTTTATCTATAAGTCCACTTTTCCATGTAAAATCCAGAGCTCATCTAGTGTATTAAATGTCTTTTGTCCTGGCAGGAGCATTCTGATATTCACAGAAAACAATATTTGAGCTTTTATGTTTGATTTATTTTAGGCTTTTAATCAACGGAATGCATGCCTTCCTTTCAGATATTATTAAAGAAGTATAGTCATTTTCAAATCTAATTGTTTTACCATTGAAAATTATCGGAAAGGTATTCCAAGCTGTTCTTAAGACTAAATCTTTATCTTGTGTGGAGATGAATTTTACATTTTTAGATCATGGCGTGGATGAGATTTTTATTGAAGAATTATTTAAAAGAGACCTGTGTGCCCTTTCTATCCCAAAGGAAAGGGACTCTGGCAAGTTTAAGATCTTTGGGAGCCAGGTGTTTAAAAATGAACCATATTATTTCCTTCTTTTTTCAGAAACACCTTATATTCTTATGTTATTCCTTCTGGATGTGCTTTCAATATCATCTACCTTTTCTAGGACAATGGTGTTTTGTTTCAATAGAAATTTAACTTGATTTTCATTTTCAAATAATCTGCCTTCCACTTCATTCAGGGATTCCTCTATAGAAATTATTTGGTCAGAGTGTTTCTTTATAAGATCATTAAGCCAATCAATTTGCTTTTTGTTTTCCTGTTTTATGGTATCCATTTTACTCTCCAGTCTGTCAGTCTTTACAGAAATTTCTTGTAAACTGGTTACAAGAGACTGAAGTTCTTGTTTCATCCAAGTGTCCTATGTGGAAGCTTTAAGGTGACTCATACTCTTGACTGAATGAAGTTCTGTCAGGACTGACAGGACAATAATATCTTCAAATACTGATTTTCTTGCTGGATTTTTTTCACCTCTTATTTATTATCTTATGAAGAATGATTTGGAGTCAGTTTCTTTAGTTTATAGTTGAATAATCCTGTCAGAAAAACTGAACATATGCAGAGCAAAATTTTTATGCTGCTAACTGCTTGGCATCTGAGCCATGCCCCAGAAGACAAATGTTCTTGATTGCGTACTTAGCTTACAATAAAAGTAATATGTCTTAATATGATCTTAAATGCCAATACAAGAGGCAACTTCAAAAAGTATCATGCAGGACAGCTTGCTTTTCTGAATTTAAATATTATACTAATGGAACTAACAGCATTGCATATTCACAAACTTCAGAAAAAAGGGAAAAATTGAAAGACAATGGGCTGGATTCACGAAGGCTTGCATGGAGTCTAAGAGTAGTGTAAGACTCCAGACAGCCAATATGTCTGCCAACCAATCCAGGAACAGCCGGCAGGGGTGTGCATGAGAGCTCCTAAAACGACTCTTGCACGGACAGTGTTAGGTTATGCAAATTACCTCATTTGCTGCTGAAAGCTATGCAAATGAGATAAATTTGTGATCCAGGAAACACTAACCTGTCCGAGTAAGAGTAATGTTATTTGCAGAAATGTACTCGGTTGGTAACTGAGTACCGTTCTGCAAATAGCAAAACGGAAAAATGACAGCTCCAAATAAAGGATGCATCCAGTTGAGGAAGCATGTCAATGGCCAAATATAAGGCCATTGGCATTTATATGTGTTGCAAAATAATAAAAAATATTTTTTCCCCGATCTCCGATGTTTAAGCGTAGAGCAGCGTCACGCAAACGTGCTGCGCTCTAAAAACCAAAAAAATAAATAAATAAAAGACAAAAATAGGCATTTTATTACAAATATCCATCTGCCATGCAAGTGAATGGCAGGCTGAAGACAACATGGCTACTGAGTAGTGGTTGCTAAGGGGGGAAGCTCAGTGTGAGAGATGTAACCAAGCATTAGTAGGCAATCCTGTGCAAATGAGTATAAGGATAGTGAATCCCAATTTTCCCTGACATGTGAACCATGTCTCTAGAGTGTAAGAGTAGGATTAGGGGAGTAACAGAGTAGTAGATAGGTGACATCATGAGGGGGGTATGTATCAAAGACTGTAAGCTTAATGAAGCAGAGTGGCATGTGTTTGCTGTGAGTTACACACGACTGGAAGAGGTATGCCTACAGTTGTCTGAACTGAAACCCAGAAACCGAAGACATACGCTGTGGCTATCACCAAAGTTTCTTGCAAAGATGCTTACACTGTGTGTGTGCGTGTGCGTGCCTGTACAACCGTCTAAGCCTGTGTGTGCGTGTGTGCGCCCGTGTAAGCCTGTGTAAGGCTGTGTAAGCCTGTGTGAGTAGATGTGCACTGGCCTAAGCCAGTGTAAGGCTGTCTGCATGCGTCTGGACTCATATGTGCGTGTTTGCGCTTGTTTGTGCGGCGCTGCCCCCTGTGGAAACAGAAAGGGAAAAGTAAGGAAAAGTAGTAGTAGGAAGTTAACCAAGGAGAACTAGCTGAGCTGCCACATGAAATCAATCAGAATCAGCCAATTACACAGGCAGTACACTAGCCCAGCCCAGCACTTAAAACTCTGCAAATAACAGTCCCCCATGTTTTACTCAGAAACACTGTAACACTGCAGTACACAAAGAGAAGTGAAAACTTAAAAAGCTTAACTGAGAAAAAAAAAATGTTAGTGGCTGCCATTTCTATTATAAGGCAACATGTGCAAGATGCTAAGGGGGGGTGCTACTGCGGATGTTGCTGAGCAACCCACAGTGAGGAGACGGAGAAGTGTGTTGAGACCCAGGGTAACCTACCAGGGGCTACATGAGCTGGAGATAGTGGAGCACTATAGAGTGGACAGAGGCCTCATGCAGCAAATTGTTAAGCTGTGCAGGCCACGCCTCACACACAGAACCAACAGAGGGGAACCCATCCCAGTGGAAACCAAGGTATGTGTTGGCCTAAGAATACTAGCAACAGGTACCTTCCCGAGAGGAACTGGTGATATGATGGGGATTTCACAGGCATCAGCATCCAGGGTACTGCACCAGTTCCTGAATGCCATGTCAGCACATGTCGTGATCATGTATATTTCCCCAATTCCCATGAGGTATTGGCCAGTAATATGCGTCTCTTCCAGCAAATAGCGGAATACCCTGAGGTAGTGGGTGCAATTGACTGCACGCACATACACATCAAAGCACCAGCCAGTGAGCGGGGTAGGGCCTAGATCAACCGCAAGGGCTTCCACTCCATCAACTGCCAGGTCATGTGCGATACCCAGGGCATAATACTGAATGTGTGTCCTGGCTGCCCTGGAAGCTACCACGATTCCCATATCTGCCATCTGATGCAGCTGTACCAGACATTTGCCAATGGGGACATCCCTGATGGTCACCTAGTGGGGGATGCTGGATACGCACTGGAGCCGTGGCTGATGACACCCATCAGAAATGCACACACACCTGAACAAGAACTCCATAATGAGGCACACGCACAAACACGAAATGTAATCGAGCGTGTGTTTGGGATGATCAAGTCACGGTTCTGGTGCCTGGACACATCTGGTGGAGCCTTGCAGTACTCACCAACTACATGTACCCAAATTGTCATGGTATGTGCCATGCTACACAATATGATCCTGTGAAAACAGCTGCAGCAGGAACAGCATGGGGCAGGGCCAAACAGACCCCTACCATTGCCAAGGCCTGCACAGGCACAGCGTGTCTTGAAGGAGGAACAACCTGAGCCTGCCCCAGTAGGCAGAAGGAGGCGTGCCCAGTATGCCTTGGCCTTGGCAAAGAGGCAACACATAGCACATACACTGGCTCAGTAGGAACCCTGGAAATGATACCTCTCTCTGACTCGCACATAAAATAAAAGGGATGCCTAACTTGACATTGCCTGTTTCCAAACATGTATAGGGAGTGTAGTATGTGCATCCGACATAGGCAGCTCTGCAGCACCACCAGAGGCATGCTTGCCATGTTCTAAGCAATATAAAGCAGTGCTAAGCAGCATTTACCAATATTTAGTATATGTAAACAAAATTGCCCTTGCTATCTAGTGCAATGTTGTGCAAAGTTGAGCAAAGTCAGGTAAACATGCTCATATTTGCTTTACTGTTCCTTAAGCAGTATGGTCTGCCCAGCATGAAAATAAATAGCAGTGACAGGGCTCGAACCCAGGATATTGTGCACTATAGTCACAGTACTGAACCACTAAGCCATGATAGCATTTCAGTGGCACAGACACAGCAGGACAATTGTACAGTAATGCAAACACAAAGAAATGCTGTATCATGTCCCTAAAGAGGCATATGGGTTACCTCCCCCACAGGCCTATGCAGACAGAGAACATCAGGGCAGGCGGTGTGATGTGGGTTGTGTAGGCTATGAAGTTGCAATCTAATATACCTGACATTGGACGCTAGGATCTGTAGCACAGTAGTATGCCTCAAGCCAGTACGATAGGCAACAGTACAGACTGAAATGGTGTACCGTACACAGCAGTGCAGGCATAGCAAATGTGTATGTGTCAGGTGAAACCCTCATCCTATGTACACCCACAGTAACAATCAAGTGTGCCCCTGGGTAGAAATGTACAAATAATAGCTGTCCCTCCTGTATGTAGAAATGTTAATAAGTCTATGCAAAGTGTCTCATGGAAGCCCTGCAGGCACAGCATGATCCCTGTTGATCTATGACACAATGGTGAGCCCTGCTGTAAAAATACAACTTGATTTTCCATACACATATAGTATAAATGTCTATACTGAGCGTGCTCACACACTCCACCAAATATAGTGGATGTCATTCAGCATCACACTGAAAGGTCATACTGGGCATGCTCACACACATGCCAAATACGGAGGTGATTATAAGGGATCTATGGACAAATGTGAATAGACATCTCTGCTTCCAGAAACACATTCACAAAGTTGTCAGAAAATCATGCTATGTGTTCACACAAACTGCCAAGGTCTGTACATGTAGGTCAAAGGAGGTTCCCAGTACTCATCAGTCATCAGACCCATCAGAGAGTACCACAACACACTTGCAATGAATCTGACTAGGCACATTCAGCAGCCAGAAAGACCACTGAAGTACCCTAACTAGAGGATTACTGGCCTCAAACAGTTGCCCCATGCAACAAGACTGAATGTAACCCAATCTGTACTCTGTACTGTCTACTCAGGAGATCTCTGCCCAACAGACAGGTCCATGTCATGGCTACACTCAAATCTGTTCTGAGTTACAGCTCAATGGCACTAAATATACAGACCCAACTGATATTGCCAACATCCTGGCAGATAGGATCAGTGTTAACTGTACCCCGCTCTCACCCATGAAAGAGCACATCTCTATAATGGAAGACTGCAAAGTTGCTGTCATCATGGCTGCACAGGTAAAAAACACTCTCCAAAGCCAGTATCACAGCAGCCATGGGACCAGATAACTTCACAGACTGTGTTCCACACAAACCGCAGAACAAACAGGCACTGCACTGACATACCATGTGCAGTCATAGCCTCACCTCATGCTTTGTGCCTATAGAATGGTGCACAGTGACAGTTATCCCACTACACAAGGGTAGAGACACCATGGACCCCAGGAACTAGTGCCCCATTAGCCTGACGAGCCCGCTCTTCAAGGCCATGGAATGTATCATCATACAACATATAAACAATTACATTTGTAATACCCAAACCCTGGACCACAACCATGTTGGGTTTGTAAAATGCAGATCATGTCACCTAAACCTGATAGATGACACTGAGGCAGTCAACAGAACCGTCAACAAGGGTAAGGTGGTTCACACAGCCTATGTTGATCCTGCCATGGCTTACAACACCACCCCACAGTCTGGAAATATAGATAAACCCACTAAACTAGGTATAAATTGCTATGTCACAAGATGGGTTGCCAACAGGCTTACAGACAGAACTCACACTGTGAAAGTAGCAGACTTCAAGTATGACTTTGGACCAGTGACGAGTGCAGTACCACAGGGTCCAGTCCTGGGTCCTGTCCTATTTGGTATCTACTTCCTTGAAGTAAACTTTAACATGGAAGGTCTGTGGCTACAGAAGTTTCCAGAGGACTGCAAACTAGGAGCCATAATTGTAAACACTAAAGATGTGGACATCCTACAAAAGGGCCTCACTGAAACAGATGGCTGTTGTCAAAGCCATGGGCTCTAGCTCAATGCCAAAAGGTGCATTGTCATCCCCTTTGTTAAAAACTCTGTAGCCAAGAACTACAACATAGGTGGTAGTATACTTAACACTGAAAGTGTGACAAGAGACCTTGGGTCACAGATGTACACTGGACACAACTGTGATAATCACATCCCCACAGTAGTCAGGAAACCCTGCTATGTGGCACACCTCATCACAAAATGTGTCTCCTGCAGAATAGAAGAGGACATTGTTCCACACTACTCATCACTCACTAGAACTATAATAGAGTACAACCCTACTTTTGCTATGTACCTCACAAGACAACTACAACAACTGTAAAGCCTGCAGCAATACCTCACAAAGAGCATTAGCGGACAGAAATACATGCCATACACAGACCATCTCAAAATGCTCTATCTGTACTCCCTTGCATATGACCTACTCAGATGTGTTCACTGCCTAACATACACAGCTATGTCAAATGCAGAGCTGTTGGACATGCTCCACATAAAACACTCACAATCCCTCTGACCTTCGGACCCAAAATCATGAGTGAAATACAAAAGGAAGGGGTGTACCCATTAACCTTATGGATATCCACATCTTCAGGTTAGTGGCACAGCATGAGGCCTTGGAGACCATGCAAGTGCAACTAACATTGGCCAAAGCTGCTCATCAGATTGTAGCCTGCTACAGATCACCTACCTTGTCACAGGAACCTCACTCAGTATTTCTGAGAACAGTGGAAAATATAAAGGTCCTATCAAACACCATTATATGAGGGGATTACAACTACCCAAACCTTGAGTGGGAGAATTACTTGCATACAACGTTCTTTGCCCAATGTTTCCTAGAATTTAAAAGCTCTAACACCCTGGAACAGCTGATCACCATGCTCACTAGAGGTGACACCATACTGGACATGATCATCACCAACATGGGGTACCAGTGTTCCACAACAGAGATAAAACCCTCGCTGGTAATATCAGATCATAAAGTAATCACACTGGACATCCACATCCCGCACCCCCCCCCCCACCCAGTCAATGAAACCACCATGAAGACATTTTCAAAAGCAAACTGCACACGTCCAAAGACAAAAGTGGAAAGTTCCAAAGACCTCTTGCTGTAGGATAATGGTATACAATCTGCCAAATCAGTTACAAGTGAATCCTATGAGCATCTACAGGGATGCATGGATCGAGACATCACAAATAAAACCAAGATGCACTCCTCCAAAAATAAGAAAACAATCTGGTGTTCATTGCCCATAAATAAGCTAAACAACAGAAGGAGGAAACTAACACCTGATAGAGCCAACTTCACTAAAGGAAAGGCATCACTGATCATTATTAGGAAGAAGCAATAATCGCTCATAAAATAATTCAAGGACACTTTCAAAAGACAAATTGCCAAGGACTGTAAGAATGACAGCCACAAAGCCTGTGGTAGCTATACCAGACATGTAGGTGTCAACTTCCAAATATGCTGTCAGCTACTGACAAATGGCAAGGAATACACTGAACCAACTTTCATTGCCCACATCCTGGGGGACAAGTTCAGTGAAAACTTCCCCTCATCATCTCCAAAAGGGCCTGTGTCCATCACAGATGGATGCAGAGCCCCAGACATCATGGACATGCAGGTAAATACAGCCCTCTCCAAAGCCAAGAACACAGCATCAATTGGACTGGATGGTGTCCCAGGCTGCATCTTACACTAGGCCCAAAAGGAACCACACCGTCACCTACATTCACTGCCCAGACTCAATCATAGCACAGGGTATGTACCCAAAGAATGGCATACACTAACAGTCATCCAGCCCCACAAAGGGGGTGCCACAACAGAACCTGGAAACCATTGCCCTATATGTCTACTCAGCCTGGTCTACAAAGCTATTGAGCAAATTGTCATGGAACCCATAAACAGTGACATTGGGTACCTTCAGACACTGAACTCTACACAACCTCGCCTTGTCAAAGGCAGATCCTGCCTCCTAAACATAGTTGACTTACTTCAAACAGTTACCAAGGACATAGACGGAGGTGAATGTAGTCCACACAGCCCACCTGGACCTCAATAAGGAGAGTGTACATCATTCCCCACTCTGTCATCATGGACACACTTACCAGCCTGAACATCAACAGCTATGTCACCGGATGTGTGGCCAAGTGGCTCACAGATCAAACACACATGTTCAGAGTTGCGGGTGCCATGTCTGACTCTAAGACAGTCACAAATGGCATCCCACAGGTCTTGGCCCTGGGACCCCACCTGTTCAGTAAACACTGCTCAGAGGTACAGGCAAGCATGGGAGGAGTATGACTGAACAGGTTTGCAGATGACTGCTAACTGTGGTCCATAATTCACTCTATGGCTGACACACACATCCTCCAGAAGGGGCTTACAGAGACAGATACCTGGTGTCAAAACAATGCCCCAAGAAGAATGCCAAAGAATGCATAGTCATCCCCTTTGGCTAAAACAAAGTGCAAACAAATGACCACATAGGTGGTACTCCAGTATGTATGGAGAAAGTCATGAAGGCCCTGAAGACACAGTTAGATAGTAAACTGCCCTGTGATGATCACATGACCAAAGTGTTTAGACATTCCTTCTATGTAGCCCACCCAATGTCACCTAATGTAACCCACTTTGTCAAGTCTGATGATGTCACCATCCTACAAATATACCCATAGAAAAGAGAACTCACAGTAATGTGTATAGCGTGTTCTGTTAATGTTTACTCCTGTAGTATCATAAACCAGTTAGGTAGGGGTTTGAATCCTGCACTTGACAAGTGTGTGTCTGTTTGTGTGTGCTTTCATTGGAGAGGAGCAATCTTTTTGTAGAGTACTCAAACACCTTAAAATTGATATACTAGTCTTTGTCAGGTCTGATGATGTCACCATCCTACAAATATACCTGTGGAAAATTTGCACTCGCAGTAATGTGTGCAGTGCGTTGTGTTAATGAGTAATCCTGTAGTATCATAAACCAGTTAAGTAGGGGTTTGAATCCTGCACTTGACAAGTGTATGTGTGTGATCTCTTTGGAGAAGAGCAACCTTTTTGGAGAGTACTCAAACACCTTAAAAGTGGTATACTAATCTTTGTCAGGTCTGATGATGTCACCATCCTACAAATATACCTGTGGAAAAGAGAATTCACAGTAATGTATATAGCGTGTTGTGTTAATGCATACTCCTGTAGTATCATAAACCAGTTAGGTAGGGGTTTGAATCCTGCACTTGACAAGTGTGTGTGTTTGATCTCCTTGGAGAGTTGCAACCTTTTGGGAGTACTCAAAGACCTTAAAAGTGGTATACTAATCTTTGTCAGGTCTGATGATGTCACCATTTTACAAATATACCTGTGGAAAAGCAAACTCATAGTAATATGTATAGTGTGTTGTGTTAATGTGTATTCCTGTAGTATCATAAACCAGTTAGGTAGGGGTTTGAATCCTGTACTTGACAAGTGTGTGTGTCTGTTTCTGCGTGATCTCCTTGGAAAGGAGCACCTTTTTTGGAGAGTACTCAAACACCTTAAAAGTGATATACTAATCTTTGTCAGGTCTGATGATGTCACCATCCTACAAATATACCTGTGGAAAAGAGAATTCACAGTAATGTGTATAGCGCGTCGTGTAAATCCGTACTTCTGTAGTATCATGAAGTAGTTAGGTAGGGGTTTGCATCCTGCACTTGGTGAGTGTGTGTGTGCTCAGTGTTGGACAATGGGTTGCGGGTTTTGCTTTTACTACTGTATGACATATCAGTATGACACCAGTATGTGCATTGCACATGTGAGGTAGCTGTGTGGCAAATACATATGCGTACATGTGACCTCAATGATTGCATGTGTGGGAACCCTGCTTTCTCCAAGAACACATCTGTCATCTTTTCAAGAGTGTGCTGCTGCTTTCCAGACCTTAGGTCACATCTGTATGCTTGTGACAAGGCCAGCCACTGCACTGATCCCTGGCCTAGGTCAACTGTGTCACACACACTCATTACTGTTTCTATAGAATTGTGTGAGTGAGGGTTTATGGCCAAAGTATATGTCAGACCTGTTCAAATGCAGCAGGGTCTATCAATGATGGCTATTCATTATAGTTGTACAACAACCTTTGTGGATATGCATGCAGACCCCTTATTGCTTATGTGATCCACTGAGGGATTTAAACATACCTTTGGAAATGTGATTATCAAAGAAGAGATGATGTACCACTTGGTTGCATGTACTCATCGATACCTGTCCTTCATGTTGGTGGCTACTACCTATGTGGTACTGTGGGGATTCTATGTTCCGTAAAGGAGGATGACTATGCATAGTTTGGCTTATAGATTTACAGCATGGGTTTGACAACAGGTATCTGTCTGTATGATACCCTTGTGGAGGATGTGTGTGTCATCTGGAGAATGCATTATAGGCCACAGTATACATTACCAGACATGGACGGACATATCCCTACTGTGTTTGCTTGTACCTAAGAGAGCTATATGCCAAACAGGAGTGGTCTCAGTAATGGGTGCAGGTGAATACCACTGGTTACTGGCATAGTATAGTACCTGAAGGATCCAAATGTTGCTGTGTGTCCTACATCTGTGTGTCAGTTGTCAAGACATCATCTAACGATTGGTTATGGTCAGGCTGTTGAAGTTATGTATACTACCAGAATGCAAAACAATGACAGATAGTAACAGTATCACCCACAGCACAGTGTCAAACCATGTCATAAACACATGTGTAGTCAGGTTCCGAAATGTGTGTAGTACAATGCATATTGGCCACCAATAGAAACTATGGAGTGTTACTGTGTAATACAGAGCATGTCACCCTGCCCATGTGTCCACTATGCAAGTACATGCAGACAGTGCACCTCCACCATGTTCAAAAATGTACACCTGCAAATCTGTGCTGCACACGTCCCACACATACTGTCCACTCTCTAACACATGCTGCCAATACTACACACATCAGCAAAGTGCCACGTGGGCGCCGGGCAGACAATACACTATTTTAACTAACACTGGTGTAAACAATACTACAATGACAATCACATCTTTAATGCATCATGCCTGCTCAGCTACACCTTCAAGCATATCATTACACTCTACTGCTGACAACATGGTAACATTGCTTTACTGCTATAAAGTCACCCTGTGCATCAGCACCATGGTAGCCTATTCCTGCATCAATGTTACAGATGACAGGAGGTGGCAGAGATTTCATCATATGCACAAGGTGTGTTGTTGGTTTCCAGAGGCCTCCAGTGAGCCATCCTATCGACATGTATGTGTGTGTGTGTGTGTGTGTGTGTGTGTGTGTGTGAGGGGTAAGAGTACTGCTATGGGCCAATGTTGATGTAATGTGTGTGGGTATGTGTTATCCCTAGGTGTCTGGTTCATGTATGTGTGTGTCTGCATGCACACAGTTCCACCATGTGGCTGCCATATACGGGTATTTGTGGGACAGCCACAGACTGTACCTGCCAGGCTTTACAGATCACCGTCTCTGGCCACTGATATGGTACCTGTGCCTGGCAGGGGTGCTACTGACACTATCAGGTACTAAGCCAGACTGGGTACTATCTCCAGAGGTAGATGGATGTACACTGGACCCAGGTCCCTGCTGGGACTGTCCAGAGCCACGTGCACATGGTCTTCTAGGACAGATTATTGGACAGCCCACCGCCAACATTGCTGGGGCTGGTACTGGCACTATGGGAGCGGCTGTGACTTGAGGGACGTCTGCGGTGACTTCCAGCTGCTGGTGTTGCTGGCATACGTCCATGTCGATGTCTCACCCATCCCGCACTGTCCTGACACATGGACATGACATCGTGGAGGACATCTAATGTCTCACCCCAATGTCTATCCATGACCTCAGTGTAATCATGGATGGCACCTGCTAGGTCACGGATACTGTCAACAAAAACCAAAAAAACAAAAAAACAAAAACGAGCGGTCTACTAAAAATGGACTCTTTATTTACACACTTGATTTGGTAAGCGCTTTCACCGACTATAATAAGCCAGCTTCCTCAGATCAACAAACACAGAATCCGTGACAAAGTATCAATATAAACTTTAAATACTAATTAACTGCTGACGTCTTAATTGGCCATATGACCAACTACTTTTAAAACCATTTTCTTAAAGAACCAATCACTGCTGAACCTACATATTGCGTTTCATTCACGTACACAAAGCTTAATGATAAATGTTAAATGTTAAAATTATATTATACAATAACCATAACATGCTAAATAAACATTTAACCATTAAATATACAATTATACAAATATTACCTGTATAATTAACACTAAAAAATACAGGGACTTATGCCTATTCTACCAAATACTCTTTTTCAACCCCCCTCATAAAAATTTTATAAATATAAGTTTATGATGAAGGAATTTTAAAAAAGAAAGGAAGTTAAACTCACGTTCCTATGATTCCATTTCTACATTTGTTATTAAATTTCAAATAATTTTTGAGAATATTTTTATGAGGGGGGTTGAAAAAGAGTATTTGGTAGAATAGACATAAGTCCCTGTATTTTTTAGTGTTAATTATACAGGTAATATTTGTATAATTGTATATTTAATGGTTAAATGTTTATTTAGCGTGCTATGGTTATTGTATAATATAATTTTAACATTTAACATTTATCATTAAGCTTTGTGTACGTGAATGAAACGCAATATGTAGGTTCAGCAGTGATTGGTTCTTTAAGAAAATGGTTTTAAAAGGTTTTAAAAGTAGTTGGTCATATGGCCAATTAAGACATCAGCAGTTAATTAGTATTTAAAGTTTATATTGATACTTTGTCATGGATTCTAACTGTGTTTGTTGGTCTGTGGAAGCTGGCTTATTATAGTCGGTGAAAGCGCTTACCAAATCAAGTGTGTAAATAAAGAGTCCGTTTTTAGTAGTCCGCTCGTTTTTTTGGTTTTTGTTTACTAGTTTAAGTGATTTTTTATTGTCACAGATACTGTCAGTTAAAGCGGTGTTATGTGCCCTCTGTGCCCTTAGTCCCTGTCTGCTGTACCGCTCCATACGTGCCTGTGCCTCCATGACAGCCTGGAACATGTGTGAGGTTGTAAGACCTGTGGCACATCTGCCAGGGGCATGATGACCAGCAGTGCTCTGATGAGAACCCCTGGGCATCTGCCTATGTGGTACAGTTCCAGACCTCTGGGTATGGCTGCTGTGTCGGGGTGCATGTGCCATAGCTACCACACTGTCTTGGCCATTGCTGACTGTAAACTGTCCCTCAGCTATGGGCATTGGTGATGAGGGATGTATTGGCAGTATGACTGTGTGCATGGATGGGGTGGACAGCTGTGTACTGTCGACTGATGGCTCAACGACAGACCCTGGCAAACATGCCTGTGCCTCAACACACCTATCATCATTATCACTATCTGAGCCAGTGACATCAGCTTCCCTGCTGCAGTGAACCAGCCCAACCTCAGCACCTGTGAGAGGAAGACAGGAAACACACTTTATGACCTGTACATGATGTCAGAACACATGAACAAATGCACACATGCACATGTGCACACATGCATGCATGCACACATGCACACATGCATGCATGCACACATGCACACGTGCACACATGCACACATGAACACATGCACACATGCACATGTGAACACATGCACATGTGCACACGTACACACATGCACACATGAACACATGCACACATGCACACGAACACATGCACACATGCACACATGAACACATGCACACATGCACACAAATACACTCCTCACTAAAGCAGAGACACACACACACACACACACACACACACACACACACACACACCACCAGCAATCCAGAACATACCCAATAGTTGGTGGTGGGGCACAGTATCACAAGACAAACAGTCATATCACAAGTGTCAGCATGCAGGACGTGTGTTGCTCAACAGCATGCAGTGCGAGTGTAGACAGTCCTTGTTGATAACTGTATACATGGCTTTGATGCATGTGTGTTGTTGTTCAGTGATTGTCCTCACCCTGGAATGCAATGTCTACATGGACACAAAATTGCTGTGCAAGTATTACAAGCTTTGCAATGTCCTGTGCACCATCACTCACAGGTATACATACCATGGCTGGATGTGTATCTGTGTGTCACATAGATATCCATTTCTGATAAGAGCATCTGTGTCTTTAGCAGATGATTGTGGACACAGGTTTAGCACATGCATGCTATGTATATACACACAGGATGAGTGGTGCATGTATACTTAATGGAATACCATTGCTCAACATAGCCATTGTACAGTGGTTATGGTGAGTGTAGGACATATTGTGGACATGCCAGTGCCAGCCATGACATGGCATGCTACAACACAACTGCAACATTAAACATCACACATACACAGTGTGGTCATGTGACCTATACACTCAATAGCATTACAAGACATATATGTGTCACTTTGTAGAAATGGTGATTGCTATGCATATTGTGTATCGGTGCATATGTTTGCACACACACAACATTGAGGTGCATAGCTGTTAATGCTATGTGTAGTACTGTGGTTACTGTAACTGGATGGCATGTTGTATCATGAGCCATCATCATGCAGCATCATGTGGTCACTCATGGCTACTTATGTGTGCCAGGTCGGCACCTATCATGCTGTACCTGAACCGCAGTGCCATGGCTACATTCACCATTTCACAGACAGTTGTTACATGGGTTTGTAAGGTGCCCAATAGTGAGCATTACCTAACATGAATGTGTTGCATGTTGGAGAGTATCGCACTGCCCCATGATAGGCCTCTACCCCTCAGATATATTATGTGTGCTGTGTGGATGACATTTGGGATACTGGAGTGTGACCTTACAGCGTGTGTCTGAATATGCCATGTGTAGCATATTAACATGTACTGTGTATGACGGAGTTGTGTATGTCGTGTGCATGTGTATTGACTGCCTATCCAATGTCCACTATAGTGTAGCCACAATTGTTTGGGATGCTCTGTGTATTGCGTGTGTTTGAGGCAGCCACTCATGTTACTGAGATGTGCATAGTCTCACAGCAAACATGCACAGCATGCATTATGCATAGGTGTGTTACATGTGTACATGGCCTACACCTCACCTATGACATGCACATTTTATTAGCAATATTAAATGTAGAACACACTCACCAGCATGGGTCTGCTGCCTTGCTGTCACACCAGAGGGACCTACAAGGATATGAAATAATCGGTGGCAACAACTGTGGCTTTGCTACTGTGGCTTTGCAATCTTACAGAAGCACAATGGTTGACAGTCACAGACCTACATATCATGTTCCAAATTATCAGTATTGAACAACACCAGGCTCCATATCTTCTAACTACACAGTACACATCTCACATATGCATGATCTAACAATAGAGGTAACAGTAGTCTACAGATATGCCATCTTACCTGCACGCTCCATGTGAACTTGCTGGGGGACTCCAGCCTCCATGATGATGCATGTGTGCTGTTGTTGTTACTGTTGGCCAGGAACCCCCAGGCTCAGGAGCAGCTCCTCCACTCTGGTGAGGGGGGGATGGGTGGCCACCCCACCACCTGTGGCAAGCTGTTGCCTACGGACATCAGATGCACGCTGCGGGACATGTCTAAGTAAATCACTGCAGTGATGTCGTACCTGCTCATAAGTCCGGTTATGCATGCCTAATTCATTTATCCTACAGACAACATCTTGCCACAGCGCAGTCCACTCATGCTGGTCCTGGCTGGTTCTTGAAAATAGCAGGGTGTACTGTTCGATGAGACAGTTGGTTAGTATCTCAACCTCTGCACGGCTGTAGGCAGGATTGCGATGGTGGGACTTGGCCCTGGAAGACAAGAAAACAATATGTGTGAAAGCAAGTCATGTGGCACACTTAACATTCTACAGTACAGATATCATTGAACTGCCATAAATAGCAAACTATTGTCTGTCAGAGGATACACACTTTCAATACCACATATCAGTGCTCAACCCAAACTGCCTGACACTGCCTGACACACTCTATATATTAAAGCATTTTCTGCACAGCAACAAAGAGAAACCACTATGTAAGACTATGCAACAGTACATGGCACACTGTATGCGACACAATGCACCACTTAGCCACAGTAGGTATATATCCAGCTAATGCATAATGAAATATGTAATCCATTGCAATGATTGTAAAGTCCAGTTACAGTATTACCAGTATACCACACTAATTGTTAATGGAAAACCCCTGCCTACAATATGTGCACATTCATGAATATAGGAGGCATACTGCTGCACTAGACTATACATGTTGCTAGATACCCACTTATATCCTGTAACACACATATGACTGGGGCATGTTACAGGCATACCCACACACACATCAGACATACATACTGGACACAAAGGTATGGCAACCCAGATGAGCTTTACATGTGTACCATACAGTACTGTGTGTCAGTACCTACAAACCCATATGCCTGAGGTATGTAATCTGTGAGGACTACAGGGAACACACAAAACAGTGTTTCCAAGCAATGTGGACATACACCATACTGTGCTGTTTAGGCCTACAGCTTCAGGTAGTACTTCAGTTCATACAGGGGTTTGATTCAACAGCAGTACCAATCAATGAGCATGCATGTACTGCTTTATCCTCCAATGGCACACCCCAGTTAACACAAAGGGACTACGTCAGACCATATGCCATACTGATTTTTCTGGCTAGCAATAGCATACACATCTTTTGCTGGGATCAGAGGTAGGACACATAATACCATGACAGAAACAATTTCCCACTAAGCTATCCCACATATACACAACTGTGACACATTCACCAACACATTCACTATCACACTCAGTCAACCTCACATAGCAATTATTGCAAGAAGTACATGTGGATGTGTATTGGTTCATAGGTAGGTTACAGGCTATTGGCCCTAGGGCCTATAGAAGCCTAGCTAGACGGTATCCTGGCCTTTGACACCCAAGTAATTTAGTACCATGTGTCCCTGTCAAGCAGAGCCACAGAGGTGATTCCCGAGGTGTAATTCCTATCTCCCATCCAATCATCAAGACTATTCATGACGAGTGCTACTGAGGAGCTTTGTTTGCTATTGCTAGGTAGTTTGTTCCACAGTATGGGATGTCTCTGACATAGGAATCTATCCCTCCAGCATGTTCTGTCTATTTTGGTGACAAGGTTTAGGTCCCTAGAGCGTGTAGCTCATAGGGATAGTGATCTGCTCACGTTGAGCATGTCCAACAGCTCTGGGTTTGACATAGCTTTGTATGTTAGGTAGGGGTCACCTCTGGGTTGCCGGTATGCAACACAGTGTAGCTGTGGTTTGGTGAGACAGTATGCATAGGGCACCTGTTTGAGGACAGTATTACTCATTGTGAGATATGTCTGTGGCCTTTCCAGTTGCTGTAGATGTGTTGTGGGTACATACCAGAAGGGGCATTGTACTCTATAATGGGTTTTGTGAGTGATGAGTAGAGGGTAACACTGACCTCTTTTTCCCTGGATGATACAGCTTTTGTGATGAGGTGTGCCATGTAGACAGATTACATGACTAGTGTGGCACTGTGATTATCAAAGGTGAGACTACTGTCCACCTGTGTCCCATGGTCTCTTATCACACTGTCAGTGTTAAGTCGACTACCACCTATGTGGTAGTTCATGGGTACAGAGTTTTTAGCAAAAGGCATGCGAATGTATTTCCGACATTGAGCTTGAGGCCATGGCTTTGTCACCAGGCATCTGTCGCAGTAAATGTGACTCTGTCTCTCCCTGCCTCTGTATATATATATATATATATATATATATATATATATATATATATATATATATACACACATACATATAAACATCCATTGGTGTACATATAGATATACATATAGGCACATATACAGTCCACCTTTCATGGTGGGAATATCAATTATGCAAAGTATGTGAGGTATACAGTTATGTAATGATATTGCACAGTCTTGTGCAAAATGCATTGAAGGTGTTCTCAGCCCATGTGGCTTTAACAGGCCTCACTGACTGCGACACTGCAAGCCTAACAAATCACACCCACAGCATTTAACCACCACATGTCATATACCAGCAAACAGCCATTGTCCACACTACTGTACAGAACACAGATGACATGGTTCAGATGTTTGACATTTAATGCTGAGCTACATATATCACAGTTATGTCCCACTGCACACAGCTACACACTGATTTGTCCATGGCAGTAATTATGCAGGGCATCTGTGCATAGATACGTACTGCTGCCACATATTGATGTTTCAAAGTATGTAGAGTAGTCTTCAAATACATCTACTACATGCCAGTAAATACATATCTGTTACATACCTTTCCTTTGTATGTGTTTCTAATTTTAACTTTGCTGTATCTTTGGCTTTATTTTAGATTTTTATTGTTTTTTTTCCCACTCTCTCTCTCTCTGTCTCTGTCTCTGTCTCTGTCTCTCTCTCTCTCTCTCTCTCAGCATCTGCAATGGGATGACTGCATGTGTGGCCAGCATGTACAGCCTGCTTTTATAGGTATCTGCACATGTGCATGTGATGGCCTCTGCACCAATTGGTGGCCACCATTTGGTAATTGCATGCAGCCTGCTGTGTGGTAATTGCAGTACTCACTGTCATAGCAACCCAATGCTATAAATTTCTATGTCAGGTAGGCGTAGCCCTTTCAGCTTTCCAAAGTGGGGCACATTCTTGTTTGCTGTGGACACCGTTGTGTATAAGTCTGAAGGTTGGTATACATCTTATATGTGAAGCTAGGGTGTTGCCAGTGATTTAAATGTTGTACTCAGACCTGAATGTTGCCACTTCCACTACACAGTTGTCAGTGTAGAATTATACTCACCCCTACAAATACTAATGCAAGATACATGGGTATATGTAGTTTATTTTCTACTTATACAATTAACTGCCATACAAAAGTAGTTATTGAGATGTATTCATTTGGCACATGAACTGTTTGTGAACTGCTATACTGTGAATATTAGTTCACCCACTTTTGAACAGTTTCTGCTTTTTTAGTGTTGACATTAGCACAGGCTGCTCAAGAAAACTGGAGAAATTTCAATACTGAGTATGCCTACCTACATCCTTGGTAGACCCTGAACACGCAGGTTTATTGTACATTTGGGTAGGGGTGCAGAAGGACAGAGGGCATTATGTATTAATGTGTGAACTTTATCTTGATGGACTTAAAGTGTTGCTGTGTACCTGTTAATTTACCAAGGCAAGTAGTCTGCCTGTGTAGCTTCCAAATGTGGACCTATCCAGATGGTAGCCAGAGGTTAGCCTGTTATTCTTTGTCTGTGCACCACACCGGTCTTTTCAGCACTGGAACGATGGCATTGTCACAGTTGGTTGCTACCAGTACATGGCTACATCCCTTGGTATTTCACTGTTGTACTCCTACATAAGGGTATGCTTCTGGAACTCCTTCCAAAGCTATTTGCACAGTGTGTAACAGCAGAATAGCTGATATGCCTGTGTGTTTCTGCCTTTGCCAGGCCTCTCAAACACGCAGGTACATATTTGAACAGACTCATGGAAAAGTAGGTAGAAGTGAGGTACACCTTTACAGTATTAGAGACATTAAGTTGGGACTTTGAGAGAACCAGAGCATATGGATTAATACACATTTCCTGAAGTACAAGCGGTGTCCAACTCTTACTTATTATCATTATTCATTAAGTGTAATTCTCCACCTTTCTGCCCAACGTGTCCATCTCTTACTTATTATCATTATTCATTAAGTGTAATTCACCACCTTTCTGCCCAACGTGTCCAACTCTTACTTATTATCATTATTCATTAAGTGTAATTCTCCACCTTTCTGCCCAACGTGTCCAACTCTTACTTATTATCATTATTCATTAAGTGTAATTCTCCACCTTTCTGCCCAACGTGTCCAACTCTTACTTATTATCATTATTCATTAAGTGTAATTCACCACCTTTCTGCCCAACATGTCCAACTCTTACTTATTATCATTCATTAAGTGTAATTCACCACCTTTCTGCCCAACGTATCCAACTCTTACTTATTATCATTATTCATTAAGTGTAATTCACCACCTTTCTGCCTAACATCAGTAGCTTTCAGAGGGATTCAGAGTGACACAGCTAAAACCTGTCTCAAAATCAGGCACATGCCTGAAATGTCACAGTTACGAAGTATGGCCTCTGCCCTAATCAGATATGCTAGTGTTTGTCCTACTATGATACTGTGTGGGGGTTGTAAAGTGCTGCTGTAACATTATTTCCTGCTAGTATGGCTGGTTCTCTTTTCACAGTCATGTAATGCAATTCCACAAGAACTGCTGGTAGGGATCTACAGAACAGGATTTGTGTTATGGCATTCCTATTTGTCTTTTACATTCACTCATTCTGATGCATGATATATTGATTGCAGCACCAATTTGTTGTATGTTTACCATGGCTCAGCGGTACTTCATGCAGTCTAGTGTGTGCAAGGTCTGGGGTTCGAGACTGAGCAGAACAAGGGCCCTGACATACAGAGTGACTATGGCAGTTGTAAGCAGATTTGCGTGAGTTTGCATGATGCTTAGCAATACTTATCTAAGCGCACACTCGCACAAACCCGCTAACTACTGCTTAAAAGTGCTTACTCCCGCTAACCTCCGCGCTCATTTCTTTGAAAGAAAAGAAAATGGGGAGATAGGAAAGTGGTGAAAAAGGGGCACAAAGAGGGAAAGACAGTAGGGAAAACAGCTTGGGATGTGCAGGACGGGTGTAGGGAAGGTCCATAGCTGCCCATTTCTTTAACAGCAACAGCTGTGCATATACTAATAATTTGGATGGAAATTTGAAACCTTCCACCCCTGAGAGAGGGGTGAGGACAACGAAGTATGTTGTACTGCCAATTAAATTTCAGTTTATGCATCCAGCGGACATGTGTGCAAAATGAGCAGCTATGTATGGGGCGTAATTTTTTTGTGGGAGCAGATTGTCCATTTGTTTTTTTCAGGTGAGAGTGGAATATGGGGTAGGAGAAGTAGGTATATTTGGGGAGGTAGGTTGGGGAGGCAAACAGACAAGACAAACAAGATGCATACAGGGGCGGAATATGACACATGGCGTGGATGAGCACCATTGATGGGGAAGGGTGTTTGGAAATCGCAAGCCCATGAGCCCACAGATGGCAACAGTGGAACTGAGATCCCCACCCATGGGCAGTCACCACTGCACCTTCACAGCCCGGAGGGTGGCTGTGCTGGGGTCTGTGTAGGAGGGGCAGGCTCACCCATGAGTCGCACCACTCTTGCCTCGAGCTGGCATAGAGGATCATCGACTGAACACTAGATCTCCCTACGCACCACAGCCCGGACCATTCGGAGGGTGATTGGTGGCTCTCCTCCGGCCATGCTTGCACGGGGGGATGAGCCCCATCCCCTGCAGTGCTTCCACCCAAAGGTAGCACAGGACCAATGGAGGAGGTGGTCCCAGGCTGGGCACCGGACCTGCTGGTGCCAGGTGCCATTGCCAGCTGAGGTGGGACAGGTGGGTCCGCTGGGACCGGCCTTCCCATACGTTCTATGTTTAGGAGGATTTAATGACAATATGGGTTAGTAATAGCCAACAGCATTCCAATTTAGTTGTAACAACATACAGTAGTATTCCCATTAACCCAACACTCCAGAGTTCCAACGGTTGAACAGCAAGCATAACACATGCATATATAGAACAACAGTGGACATTCCAGCAGCATGCAGGATTGATTGGTGGCAACAGGCCACCAAGATTGTGGTATGTGAACAGGGCACATGCATCAAAGTAAATGCAGATATTTATAAACCAATAGGACATGTGTCCCAACAAATGTTATGAGATTAGACATACCCATTGAGGTGTGGAATTGCATTGTTTAGGTACATACAGTAGGGTGTAAAAAGATACCTCCATTAACAACTTATATATACTTGTAGTTTACACTACATTCCTATTGACTGCAGTTATATATCCCCTACATGTATTATTACACTGGGCAATGTCTGTTAAATTGTAAAATGGGTTTTGCTAGTTCTTGATATACCTGACCTGTATCTGACATACAAACTGTCCTGGATGCAGATGTTACTGCTACATATTTATTTATTTCATTTATATTTAAATATCTACATGTCTGTATGTGCTCAGGTGACATTATCAGGTATATGTTGACAACCCCCTACATTTCTAGCAGCACACTGACATTTCTGGGGAACAGAATAACAAGCTACTCATGTGCCAGATTAACCTGTACATGCCGGCCATTAACCGACAGTTGAGGACTGTATATATGCTTAACAGCTACTGGCACTCCCTTCATCCACTTTATATGGGCCTACCCATATGTGGGTTGACTGCACTTACTACAACAGTACTATTTCTATAATGCAAGGGTACAACAACATATCAAAGAAAGTGACACGGACACACTCCAGGAATTATACCTTTATTTATTACATTACACACTTTTCTAGTGGCTCTCTCATTTATTTGATATATCAGTGCATGCAGAGGTCTTTTATTCAAGATATATTATACCTTTATTAATGGGTTACAACACATTTTCATGCTGTCTCACTTATTTTATATAAAAGTACATGCAGATAAGTTATTCAACACTCATTATACCTTTATTAATGGGTTACAACACTCTTTTTCAGGCTCTCTCACTTCTTTTATATGACAACACATGCAGAATAATTACTAACCTGCCTGGTGGCGCAGCCTTAGCAGCCTATCTGCATAGGCTTGCTGATTCGCAGCACAGACACCTGCAGCTGTGAAGTAAATTAATGGATATTGAGACATACCTATCCATAACATGGACTACTATAGCAATTCTTGCATACTTCATTCCATGGCTACATACTCAGTAGTGGGGCATTTTCCATTTGACGGGCCTCCTGTATCCACTGGTTCAGTCGGTCCTCCTTGCGTCTCTTCAGGTCTGAGAAGTGGTATCTGACCTGCTCACCAGTCTGAGGGACACCTGTGGCACTGGTGAGATCATGTGCTAGACGGTTCCAGGCTTCCGCTTTGTATTCAGTGCCCTGAAACTGGCCCTGCAGGAGTCTTGCATCATGATGATGGATGAGGAGCCAAACCATTACTTTTGACTCCTCAATGCCCCACCATTGCGCTCGAAAATGAGAGCCCTCTCCAACACCGGCCATACTGTCTGCAGATGGGAGCTACAACCAGTTATGGCAATTATTTCTACCTATGGAGCTTAAATATACCTCATTTCCCGCACTTATTTGTGATTGGCCGGTTTTGAAAATTCTCAGCTAAGAGCAGACCTGCTTAGCAATGGGAACACTTCCATTTATATATATGAGTGTGTTGGAAATGTATCCATATTTAAAGCTGTCATGGCTTAGTGGTTTAGTACTGTGATTATGGTGCACAGTATCCCGGGTTCGAGGCCTGTCATTGCTTTTGATTTTACTACTGGCCAGACCGGCTAGGAGGTGTGGCTGTGTTTAGCCGACTTTGCTCAACTTTGCCCAATGTTGCTCGACGTTGCTCTACGTTGCTCTGTGCTGCCTGACCTTGTCCAACATTGCCCAACGTTGCGCTACTTAGTGCGGTGCGCATCCCCACGCGAACATGTTTTGTTTGCGCTAGTTGGCACGATGCGCAGCTCCACGCAAAACTATTGCACTAGTTAAAGCAGTGCTCAGCTATGAGCAATTTAACTTAACTGTGCTTAATACTAGTAAACTTTGCTTAGTAGTGCTTCACATTGCTTAAGATACGTTACTTATGCATTTATCAGTATGCATGATCATTCCATATTCTTATATATATATATATATATATATATATATATATATATATATATATATATATCTTAAATATCGTTCACTAACACATAGGCCATTTCAATGCATTTTACTGAGATTTAAAATGTAAATGTCAGGAATTCTATTTGTGCACACATTTCCAACCGAAAATAGGTAGGGGAGTGGCGGGACTCGAACCAGGAATGCCTCCTCTTTGTGCGAGGGCTCTACCACTATGCTATTGCTATTTGGCTTAATTTGCATATAAATAGTTTATTATCCTCTTCAATGTCTACACTGCTACCTGTAGCTAAGCAATGGGCAAACCCGTGCATACACGTGCAAATACGGGCAGCTATATCGGGAATAATAAAAAAAAAAAAGGAAACCTTTACATTTTAAACTTGTACAGGGATTTAGAATGTGGGGGAATGTAATGTTGGGTATGTGGACATTTGAGCGGACTCACTCATTTCAGTTGACATTTGCAGTTTAGGCACTTGCAGGGGCGTGGATATTTGGACTGCTCAGCAGTCTGACACACCCCCTGCACTCGTGCACGCTCCGTGTAAGCCTTAGAGTTGAGTCAGCGCATCCTCATGAATATGCATGACGCGCTGACATCATACCCTTACACTGCAGTTTCCATGTAAGACTTAGTTAGTCTTACATGGAGGATTAGTGAATCCCAGCCAATGTGCAGTTCCATGATGACTCACTGAGCCAGAGGTACAGGAAAAACAGAAAAGGATCCAGTATTATGGTAGGTGAAGCAATTCTCTAGCAGCAATCTTGCCGCAGAAAGTTTAAGACTAACATAAATGTTCTCAAGCTCATTAGCTATGAAAGATACAAAGATTTTCAATATTTGGAATCATTGTGGGAGCACACATGGCTTCTCTAGATTTTGTAAAAGGAAAGATATGGTTCCTTAGCATGCACAGTATGATATAAAGTATGCTGACTAGGTGTTTAGTGTGTCAAGCAAAGGCATTCAGAAATACTAGTGCACAATTTAAGATGCTAGAATTGACAAACTATCTGCATGTATTTAAGTACTGATTTATTTGGTCCACTGAAAAGTACTATATTTCTGGTATGATTGATGAATATTCCAGATATCCCAAGTAGAACCAGCATATACTTCACCACAAACAAACTATTATACCATTGCATAAGAATTTCATATCAATATTTGACATGCTTTGGATCATTAGATCAGGTAATTGATAATTATTAAAATAAATCTCCACAGTTCTAATTGTAAATGTAATAAATCCAAACTAAAACCCACTTTAGATGATGTTAAAAGAAATAGTGAAGGAGTAGATTATAATCTGAGTTGTACATTAAAATTCAGTAGATGTGTACAGTATTAAGCAGATCATCACAAATAATTGGAAATTTTTGAAGAATTTCCAATAGTTAGGTGCTTTTTTATATGAGAGTCATACTTTTGTCACAAAAAGAGGGAAAACTCTTAAGGATTTTTTAGAAACCAAAAAATGTAATACTCCTATCACTTATAATGGGATGTCCAGATGTGAAGACTGCAATTATTGTAAGTTTTTGTACTGGGGAATAAAATAGTAGTAAAGGCTCGGGACTTTACTATTAATATCAAGGGAAATTACAATTGCAAGTCTAAATTCATTGAGTATCTAGTATTATGTAATTCTTGCGATGGATTCTACATAGGAAGAACTATACGTAGCTTCCATCGCAGAATTTATGAGCACCTGAGGGTGGTTGAAAAACTGGATGTAACTAATGCCCCAGCAAGACATGTTGTTAACTGTCATAACAGAGTTAAAGTGGGTTTTAGTTTTATTGTTATAGACCAAGTTTTAAATTCAGACAAGAGATGGGATGCAGAAGTGGATTTAAATTGGAAAGAATATGCTTGGCAAGTGAGGCTAAACACAGGTGCAGATCCAGGTATGAATGATATGGAAAACTTTAAAGCAGTGTTATGTAAGAAAGGGTTAAAACACTGCTAATGTTTTGGGTCTTGTGACTTGAGCAAACTATAAGTGTGAATTGTGTATGCGTGATAATCAGGTCTGAAGAAGTTCTTTGTGAATGAAAGCGCTTACAGGTTATTTTTTTGTTTTAATAAATATTGAGTGTTTTATTGTCATTTGATCTGCGTATTTGATAATAATTACTGTTAAGTATCAACTTAACACAGTTCTACAGTAACTCAACCATTAAACACAGAGGAATAAGTCCATTCTGGCTGTAATGACACTGTACAAAGGTCCATTGTTAAAACAGGCAAGGCAATAACAACTGCAAGCATTAAAAGTGTTCCCCATGATGATGACATACAGTAATGTGATATATCGAATAACTGGAGTCTTTTCAGCAAGCATTGTGCTCATGATAGTCATAATAGTGAGGTATCTACAGTTTCCAGTCCAGACTCAAATCATAGACCCAAACCAGACCAAGCGAGACAAAGGGATGGCCACTGCAAAAGCAAGAAAAGGGTGAGATTCCACAATAATCCAGGTGCTGTCTCTCATTTTCCTCTGCTTCTAATCATCACAGTCTCTTTTCATTCTCCAATCATCTGGCTTCCAGTTCATGTTAATTCTGTTTCTCCTCAGCCTCAAGTTCGTATTGATGCCACTTCTCCTTAGACTTCAGACGTCACATTCTCTCTCTTTCTTCAGCCTCCAGTCATCGCTTTCTCTCTCTTTCTTCAGACTCCAGTCATTTGGCCTCCAATTCATATTGACATTGCTTCTTCTCAGCCTCCAGATGCAGTCTCTCTAACTTCTGACAGATTTGCAGGGCCTTTGAAGAAAAGGTGGACTGTTCTGTCTCAGCAGGTTGCACATCCACAATACCAAACTGGATATGCTCCAAATGGCTGACCTGAGCTGAAGCTACAACTGAGGCTGAAATCATTGCTTCCTTAGTCAGGTTGGCATGCACCATTCCTCTGGCTTCACACTCCTTGGTCAACTGGTTCTTTGTCAGCTTTCTATAGTCTTCTGCTGACATCTTTGCATGCTGTCCCTGACTAACTAACTAAACATAAATAAAACCGTGGTGGACTGAGATTCTGTATGCTTACTTTGTGGCTGTTGAGAGTGTACACCTTAATCACAACTACCCACAGGCTACTGAAGTCCCATTAAAAATCCCACACTGCTGCTACCAATTAATGACACATCTGGCTAATATCTCACTGGACTGCCAACAATGATGTGATGTCCCCTACTATCCTTGGTCAGTAACTAAGTAAAATTTCACAATTTTCCCCTAAGAGCACAACAGGAAAATGTTCTATAACCTGGAACTTGACTGTATACTTCTGTCCATCCCAAATGTGATTCCTTATTACACACACCAGAGCAATGAGTCCCAGTTTAAGACCTCTGTTGCACTCACACTTAAATAAGTTAAATCTCACATATCCAAACACTTCTGAGAAAGCCTAACACAGATTTCCAGCTGTGCCCCTTCCCCCCAAAAAATGGTAACATGCTGCCACCAATCAGAAGGCCTACATGCCCTTTTAAAGGAGGTGTCCAATTATGAAAATTAGATATTAAAACAAATGATTGCAAATAACCTAAAGCAGCCAGGCTTTCGGAATGACCCGGGAAGTTATCAAAGCAGGTATAGGCACTCTCAAATCACTAAAGAAAACACTGACTGACCAGCCACAATGTAAGTTAATAAAAATATTTAATAATGAGCAAAATGATTAAAAATAAAAGTCAGTGATTTCCAATAAAAAAGAACTCAGTCACCAAGAAAATTAAATCAATACTGAAGGACAGAAATCCAACATTTAGAGAAACTCTAACTGATTAGTTATAATTTTTTATCTGACTAAAGAACACTGTCTCTGAACTAAACTAAATTATTACAACACAGCAAAGGCAAGCTTACAGTTCTTGGTGCACCCTTTTAGGTATCCACTGCACAGTGCAACTGTGAACAACTGACAACTGCATCTGGCAACTAACTGGCTGTTAACTGACAACAACTGTCTTCAGCAGGCTCTTTTATAGACTAGCTTAGCTGTCACAATAGTCCCAGTTCTGATTTTCATTTCATATTTTGAAAATCAACCAATAGCTGTTTACTAAAGTTCCTTCCTGTCTTTCAGCCTCTAAAAGTAACACATAGCAACTGTCAACATTCCAATGTCATCATCTGCAGATCAGTTGATTCTGAGACAGTCTGTCTTTGAAATCTTCTTCACAAATATGCACAGTTAGAAATGTAAAGGAACACTGCTCAAGTTTTTAAAACATTCTGTACAAAAAATTATAAATCAACATGTAAGAACTTATTTACAATGTCATAGCTAGCCATGCTGGCATATAATACACAGGTTAATCTTAAATTATGTACAAAAACTTCAGCCAGACATGCTAGCACAGATGACAGTGTCTAATTTCTTCACAGGTGCTGTGCTGCAAGATTTATATGCAGCTAATATATTTCTGTAGGTGTACTTTAAAATTATGTCTTGTTTTACCTAGGCAAAAATAGCTAACATGGATACCATATAACAAATAATAGCTTGAGCTGTGCAAGTAAAATAAGATACCAATATCTGCTTTGAATTTGTGATATAAAACTAAACAAAATCTCTATTACATGGTATATTTCCTGTGTATTTTTGTGGCTCTATACATGACCCACCTGAAGGTCTAACAAAATGATTATATTTTAAATAGCCAAAATATACATACCTCTTTCAAAAGAAACCTTACTTTTAACAGGAAATACAGAAGCCAAGTCTCTATCCAAATTAATATTAACCAGAATTTGAAAATTAGAGAAACAAACTGTTGACTCACAAGATGAAACTCAAACACAAAATATACATCATTCTAACTGTTTCTAGAGTTTCCCCTACTAAAAGTAAGGTAACTCTACCAAACTTTATTGCTAAAATGATCCAAGCATTTTAAATTACAACAAAACCAATAGCCATGGATTACATCATTGGCAGTAAAACCTTTAGAAAATTAGTTGAATTATTACAGTTGTACATATTTTATAATATATTGTGCTTATTTCCAATGATTAGGATGACAGAAGAACCATGAAGATATATAGCAGGGCTCAAGATTGTTTTAAGAAAAGTAATCTGCCCATTTATCCAAATAATTATGAATCTAAATAATAAATTTGCATAACGGATATTGCACAGGTAAACTTCAAGTCAAACCTATTATTATGTAAATCCAACCTAGTACCATTAAGCTTATGTCTTCTAGTTCACAGAAACTCAGCAGTAAATTGCTACAAGGAATGAAAACTGGGCAGTAATAGCAGTACCACATACCCACTGATAAAGGGTACCATCAAAAATAAAATAATTTGGAGACAAACAAAAGTTTATAATTTGGATAAAATGCGTAAAACAAAGCCCTTATGTAAAAATTAAAGTGCCTCAACATTACAATCCTGTTCAATTAAAGTATGCAACCTAACTACTTCTGTTGTTGCCCAGTGCATATTATTTCCCCATTTCACATTCTGCAATTATTTTAGAAAGTATGCATAATCTCTACTGAAAGAAGGTAACTGGCTCAAATACTGTGGCAGATAGCCATTTTAAGGCTCTAACTATTTTTTCCAAGTATCTGTATCAAACTACTATCATAGGTCCACCAGGAATAGTTAGTTACGTCACACTGCAGTTCACATTTCTGTCTCTCTAAGCAGTATAGATCTGGTCAGCATTCTTATCACAACCCTATACTGGTGACATTTCCTCTAGATTACAAAAATACTTTCCATAAATTCTATTGAATTATTTAAAGCATATCAGGCTCTATATTCTCTAACTGTTAACCTAATTTAAAATGAGTAGACATTCTTATTGTCAGAAAGCTGTCATTAGCTTGCAAAAAAACTTTACCATTTACTTCAGCTATTGATCCTACTTATCCTATAACCTATTGCATTCCATGACCCAGAGGATTTGTGGAAATGCATTATTGGAATTATTTGGTTGTGCAGTGTTTGAACACATTGCTAACTTGTCAATGTGAGTAACTGTTTAAATGTGAAATAATCTGACATAGTTGTTGAGCAACATTCCAGAGTTGTCAGGTCATCTATCAGATAGTTGTGCATATTTTTTAAATATCTTGCTTTTTTCACTTTGTAAATTTTTTTCAGCACTTAAATAGTTATTTTATTTTTTTCCACTATATTTGCAAACTCATCTCTTAAAAGCGATCATTATAAAGTTAATGTAGCCTGACATCATTGCTTTATAAATATTACATGCATTACTTTTATGATTTTTTTATTCTATTTTATAGCCTGTGACCATTTTTCCTCAGACTTTGCAGACAAAGTTTGCAGGAGTTCAGACCATAATCCCAAGCAGTTGTTTATAACTGCCTATAAAATGAAATTGGTTCATAGATTCATAACTTCTTATGAAGCTTATGGTAAAAAAAGAAAAAAAACATCAAGCAGCTAAGACACATTAACCAGTACTGGTGAAAAACTAGCAGTGCCCTCCATTAAGTCAATTTTATGTATATATTCCTTGTGGAAATTTCTGATCACCCATCTAGTCATCCAGACTGGTTTTAAATGTTGCTAGAGAAGTACTCTGTTTGACAGGTAAGGGCAGCTTAAAGCAAGATATGAGATATGCATTGGGTTTGGTATCTGACATGCCGTCTGGTCTTGCTGATGAGATACTGTAGGTTTAGGTGTCTAGAATGGGTCCATTTTACCACTTTTTCTATTTAGGTGAAGTTCAAAGAGTGCTGCATCATCCATAGAATGGAAAGCTAAGCAATGATTACCCATCAGGAGTCTGTAGGACACTTAAGTAAACTGATAGTGCGTTCTGCCTATGAGAGGAACTAAGGATGCTGAGACTTGAGATCTTTTTTGGTAAGGAGATGTTAAGGTCTCACAAACTAGTTTAGTTGCTTGGTGAGGTACATGCCAGAGGGTCCATTTTTTTAAAAGTTGAGCCTACATCATCTTCCTGGGATCACCAAATCCATGCCCACCCCCACCCCCCCTTCATCCATCGCCTTTGCTATCATGCAAATCAGCTAGCTGGAACCACCATGTCTTCTTCCCTCAGGATGAGTGATCAGGCATACATTTTCCACTCCTGCTGTACCTTGTCTGTCTCTTTTAGTGGCCAAGCCACTTTTCAAACTTGGGGTATCAGAGTCACAGTTCTGCATCATCCCTTTAAAGCAACAAACTTCTTGACACTATTCTGCTTTCTTGTTTGACTCCCAGCTAGTATGCATGCCTTCCATGTGGGTTTGCGTGTTTTACATAAGTTTTGTGTATAATGTGTGTATGTGTGTGCAAGTGTGAGTGTGGGGGAGGGGGGCTGTATCCACATTCTACAATGATCTGCCACCCTGCCATACACTGACTGAGCTTACTGACAAATATATGATCTTAGTCCCCTGATCATGAATTGAATTAAGTAAAGTGAATAAATTAATAATGTTGAACAGTTAAATGTGTGTGCGTGTGTGTGTGTGCGTGTGTGTGTGTGTGTGTGTGTGTGTGTGTGTGTGTGTGTGTGTGTGCACATGTGTATAGATGTTTTTTTTTTCTGCCCAGGATTTATGATTTGGTTAAATATCTATATCACTGTAAGACTTCTTTTATTACATTCCTTTATTATTTTAATGTATTCTTTGCTACTAAATGATGATTTTTGCTCCAATGACAGCAAAACAAACCCTAAATTTTCACTCTTATTCCCTTGAGTCACAGTCATTCATAGTATATATTATCAATTTCAGATAGCACATAAAATATTATTCTTACTAAAGCTATAGCTATTAACCTCTTAGTGCAAGAGTCAGGGACAAAGCCAAGCAACAATGGAGGACAAAGGCTCATAAGGAGAAAGCCACACAATAGTGATGGACAAAGGCCAAAATGAGAGACAGATTTTAAATATTGTCCTAATATTCTTAGAAAGCTGCTAGAATAAAATGTTTTGCATTACCATAAATTTTTCAGAAGGATATGAAGTCTAAATCTCAAATATCTGTCATTATTTAGTGACTGCAATTCTCAAAGATTTGCCAGAATCATGGAATTTTCATGGGAACAGATCAAACTATGAAACAAAATCAGGAACAACTAAGTAAACTGGAAGCATGAAAAACATTACAGTATAGAAACCTATCAAAAAAGCAAATTGTCTAACCTACACATTCATATACATGTCTACTTTAAGATCTTCAAATTACAACATTATCTACTTTAGCATTTGGCAGCCCAAAAGATAACAAAGAGTCATCATTTTAGTTTGTTTAGTAACCAAGTACTGTGAGAAGCACAAGGAATGTAGCCTCCGTGGTAAGAAACTCAAGAATAAAACAAATATATCTGTACTGAATTTTAATAAGAAAAATTATCTTTTACTGACACCAGCAAACAATTTATGTGTAAACATGTTAATAATGCTGATGGGACTTAACAATGCTACTGTCATGTCAAGCCATATTTATTAATAATTGCAGACCCCCCCCCCCCCCAAGGGACAGCCAGGAGGCCAAATGTGGCTCCAGAGATTCTGGTTGCAAGCTTATAATAGGTGATCCGGTTTTGCACTGTCACACTAAGGAACATTTGTAAGTAAATGTAGTTAATTCTCAGTACATTGCAGTCTGATCCATTTAATAATAGTATTACACATAAAATAGCCAATAGATTCACGTTTTTCATTTTTCATGACAACTATTTTTTACTGTGATTTAAATCTCACCTAAATTGTCATGATGACCTCTGATACACCAATGCCAAATGCCCTTTATTTTTAATTTATTATGTATATTATATAACAAAGATAACACTCTGATTAAAATATGTTAGAAATCCTTGAAAAACTTTCCACTGCCTTTTTCACACTTCATTTTTATGTTGGACATATAACTATTGTAATGTTCAGGTACTGTTTTCATGGGTTAACAAATACATGATTGTCGCCTCAAAGGACTGTGCAGCCTGGACTTCTGTTTGCAGTGATTCTTATTTAACAACAAAATTTATCTTGGAAACCTTGATAACAACCTCCTTATTAGTGAAGTAAAGCTACAGGAAGGAAATATGCACTTTTAAAGCATTTATTTCATGAGCAGTATTGCTTTCACAGAAATATTATTTAATTTTTTTCTCACTGTCATATACAGTTGAATGGATAACTCAAGATATAAACAGATGTTAATATATTGCTTTGAAATCTTCATAAAGTTGATAATTTTAAACTGCTGTGTTATAAAACCATTAAAGTTGAATGCCACAGAAACAGAAATAGTGACACGCATACCATAACATTTTCCTTGACATTAATACATTTCATGTGAGATAGCACTGTTTCAGTTTATTAACTCAGAAAAGTACCTATATAAGTATGAACATATTGCTACAAATTACACTGAATTAAGATAAGAAAGTGCATTGCAAGCATCAGCGGGACAGTGAAGGAGGTGTTACAAAATGCGCGTCTATATCATATTATCATACGATGTAAATAGAGAATGCTATTTCATTGTACTGATAATATCAAAACAACAAAATATCGAAGAAACGGAGCAGCAAATTTTTTTCCCAAGGAAAAAATTTGCTGCTCCATAAAAAAAATAAATAAACTTAAACACAAATTTAACTGGGGGGGCTTCACCCCCCCCACCACACACACACATAAATATACCAACTCCGAGAACGCACCATAGTGGAGGAAATGGCAAAGTCCCAAAGACGGCCCACCAAATTTTTTCCCTGGGAAAAAATTTGATGTTCCAGGACTTCGCTATTTTGCCATTTCGACAGTATCGGATCAACTAAATAGCATTTGCTATTTAGTCCATTCGATAGCGTCATATAGACCCCAAAATGCAGTTGGTGTATAGTTTTTGATTTCATTGCATGAAAGAAAAATAACAAATCAGTTTGATGAAAGCACAATCTAAATGTGTGAAGTTTTTTTTTCTCACCAATGAAAGATAATCCTTCTATTCTTCATTAAGACAAAATAAATTATTTTGAGATACCCGCATATAGGTAAACAGCACTGCACTCCAAGGGTAAACAATCATTGCCCCTCTTGATAGCATCTGTAGATCTGGCATAAGACATACAAATGTTTCCTAAAAGAAAGAATACCCTTAAACATAGGGTTTCATGTTCTACAGCAATACAGGTATTATGAAATAAGGTCATGCAACATACCTTCTACCTCTTTGCAGCCTAGGATTGTAAAGCAGTCCTTTAAAATTAATAAAAAATGACATGACAACATGGCACATGAGAGTAAAGACTCTGACTAATTAAAAACAATAGCTAATGCAGAATTGTTGCCACTTATAAGATACCTGGTTGTCAAGGTGGAAAAGTATGCTTAGACAATGAAAAGGATGAAAAGTTGGAGACAATGTTGTTTTATACTTGCTGTTGTAGTGTGCTATGCATTTCCTGTAACTAAGATGGTCAGACTTTAGTGTATGTAATATACTGGTGAAAATCCTTCAGTGTAATCATATAATGTTCAAGTGTGAATACATATATGATGTGGTGCTTTTAGCAAGTGGCCATTAGAAATGACTTACTAATACATATTATAAAATGTACACTCTAGTAAACAGATAATGGTTTGCATCATTGTTTCACACAGTTTTCCTAAATCATAATAATGACAATTACTGCATCCCATATAACCCAATGAATGTGATAAAGCTTCACCTGTGGCTAGCAAACCTTGCAAACAGCAGACAAATCACTGAACTGTGTTTGTCTCTATCAACTGTGTAAGAAAGAACATCAGCTGCAACGTCTACAAAATGGAAGGTTTTCACTAATGTAATGAGATAATCACATAGCTGAATCAAACAAATCCATGTTAGATATCTTCATAAGCATCAGAAAAAGTTTGTCATCTCTTCATGTCTGTTCTGTAGAATAGTGAGTCCACAAGTCACACAGAAGTGTAATCTAGATCCATGATAGAGAGAGTTTGGAAACCTAAGTGCTTTTCTCTTTAGAGCTCTAACATGGTATATTTTGAGGACTACACCTGTGGTAACACATTTTCTCCACTTTGCCAGCAAGGATTTAAGTATTACTGAACATCTGGATTTTGGATTAAAATATAACAGTGGCTAGTATACTATATATCCCCGGTCCTATTTTGCCATTTATGTGCTCATTGATCTAATAATTAAAACAATGTGTTATTTCGGAGGGCAAAATAATTTTCAATATCTTTATTCTATATGTGTATGGTCACAGTAAACTAAGTTAAATTTCATATGATTAAGTGGATTATAATGAATAGAAAACAAATGCTATAATCTATTATGCTGCATATTATTCTATATTATATATTAAGATCCTCATCAAAATGTCTGTCCTGCATTTTTAGTTTAAAACTGCAGAATGAAACTCTCTTATCCTTCTATCTTCCTACATGTAAAACAAACAGACCCATCACAAGCTGTATGCAAATATTATTTTTATTATTATTAATTATTCTGGGTCATATTTTGACAAATACAAATTTTCTGACTTTCACCATTCACCACCAGCTTGTAAATATTTTCTTTAACTACAGCCAATAGGCTCTTCCAAGTTACAAGCTGTGTGTGCTAATTTTTGCAGTCACAAACATCAATAACTAGATGTCAGCAATAGCCTTAATAAAGTGCATAAATTAAGTATTTGAATTTAAAGTGGTACAGTATATTCAGTTATTAGAGATTTCCACTGTCTTGATTTAACACCTATAGTTACACATTCAACTCTTTCAGTAGCTTGACACATGGTGCATACTAATTTCCCATTAATACAGCATAATTGGAAAACATTATCATGCTTATTGTTAGAGATTTTCTTTTTTATTATTGGGAGCACTGATTAATTGTACATACTAAAATTCAAATATTAGTCTGTTAAGCAAAAAAGATGATTCATAGATAGGCGTGTTAATGAACATATTGTAGTAAACATAAATTACAGCAAATCGCAATAAAATCATGATACAGCCAGTTTGTATATGCAACTGTAAGCCTTTCATTTACAAATCCATAATAAAAGCATTCAGTTAAGTCACATTCTTAATTGCTTTAATGGATACTGCAATTAAAAGTCTAAACAAACTGTCATTTAAAAAATCAACAAAGTATAGCACTTTCATATAATCTGGTTGATGACAAATATCAA